>NC_041226.1:3038549-3103350 GCF_002837175.3 Physeter macrocephalus | reverse complement strand
TGTGTGTGTGTGTGTGTGTGTGTGTGTGTGTGTGTGTGTATCACACCTTCTTTATCCCTCCGTCTGTTGATGGAATATACTTTTTATCTTATGCATTTAAAATGAGATTTTGAGAAGCGGTCTGTGGGTTCCCCAGGCATAGTTATCAGAGCCTCTCATGACTGCCGTCTCCTCTCCGCTCCCTGCAAACACTCGACAGCCGAGGGCTGGAAAACCTACAGAGTTGTGTTTTCCTTCTGTAACGGTACACGCCTTGGATGCAGGTGGCCGAGCAGAAAAGACAGAAATTTTGAAATCAGACAGACTGGGGTATAAAATGGGCCCCTCCCCTTTCTGGCTCTAGTAACGTGAGCAAGTAATTTTATTTATTGTAGCCCTAGTGTCCTGATCAGTAAAATGTGGCCCCTACCTCGTAGGGTGGTTGTGAAGATTAAATACGGTGACACGCCTGGTGTGGTTCCAGCAGGTCACAGGTGTTCCAGAGTCACAGCTGTCGTTACCCTTGTTCCACAGGCTCTGCCACATTCACTGTCGAGATGCTTTTCCTTCCCCCTCCAGCCCAGTGCCTGTGCTGGGTCCCCTGCGGAGCCCAGGACTCCTGACAACCTGTGAAGACCTGACTTTCCTCATTGTATTCATCTGCATCTTCACAGCACCTCTGGCTCATGCAGAGGAAAGTCTCCTCGCTCTATTTTATTTTATTTTTTAATCTTCACGGGGTCTGGATATGCGTGCCTGTAATGTCTTCTTCTGGGTTACCTTGCCGGGCTGCTGCCCTGGAGCTGCTGTAACAAATCAGCACGGGGGCTAAGACAGCTGACGTGCATCCTCGTTGCTGCGGAGGCCAGATGTCTGCAGTCATGGCTGGGCAGGCAGGGCCCCGCCCCTGGAAGCCCAAGAGGTGGACCCCCTGCCCCTTCCAGCCTCGGGGTTCCCTGCGGGCTCCTCGGATCACTGGTGCAGGGCTCTGATCTCTGCCTCGGGCTGCACATCTTTCTTCCCCTTGTCTCTGTGTCCAAATTTCCCTCTTCTTCCGGGGACACCAGCCATGGGATCAGGGCTCATCTACTAGTATGACCTCGTCTTAACTCCACTGCACCTACAGACTCCGTACCTGCCACTGTGGTCACATTCATAGGTATGGGGGTGAGGACTCCCAGTAGATCTTCAGGGGACACAGTTCAACCCCAGCTCTTGCTGTCGCTCCTGGAGACTCAGCATTAGACAGGGTTCTGGAGGGATGTGTGTGGGATCAGGGTTTTTCCCTCAGGTTAACGGTTCACTTTCACTGTGGATTCAAAATATGTTTCGAAGTGTCTAAGCAGAGGTAATGAGATCTATTTTGGCTTTTACTTTTGTAACGTAAAGGAGGGAATCTTGCATAGAAGAAAAAAAAGGCAAACCGCCCCCCAACTAGGGAAAGTATTTTAAAACCGTGCTGGGAAGCGAGAATTAATGAGGCCACGGACAGGTCTGTTCACAGACGTTGGTGACTTGGGTGTGAATTGGTCCCGGGTGGGTCTGCGCTGGGCTGCTGGGGCTGTGAGGAGAACCTGGACCAGCAGAGCTCCAGCCCAGCCACTTACACCCAACAAGAGTGTGTTTAAAGCAGGAAAAAACTCTCGGAGGGCATGGATGTGGTCACCTGCTGTCCCTTCAGAGCGTCTGGGGCCACCGGCTGCAGCAGAGTCTGGGGTAGGTCCTGGCTCGTTGGGTGCGGAGCGTCCTTCGCTGGGTGTTTGTATCTCCGGGAAGAGCCGCACCCAAGCTGGGTCCCCCGGGACGAACCAAGGGTGTATTTCAGAAGCACATAATGTTTGCTAAAAGAAGATTCGGGTTTAGAATTTGCAGGAAAGTTCACATTTGTTTTATCTGAGCGTACCTGTCTTCTGGCAAAGCCTCACTGTTTGAATGTGAGCTTAAATCTGAGGGATTTTCCCCCATCCCTCTGTTCTTTTGCTTTGAATAACGTGGACACTTCAGTTTTATATGTTATGATTCTACTAACTAATTTCTGCACCTCCTGGGACATTCGGTACCACTCAGAAGGCATGCTTTTCTCCTTTCAGGTCTCTGGTGGGGCTGTACGGTACTGATGTACCACACGAGAATCACAGTTGGTTCTCCCCGTGCTGCCCTGTGGGCACGAGGGTTTACGCAGTCAGTGTCTGATTTCCTGCCCTCTGCACGCCTTCCTTTACCCGCCCCCATCACTTCCTGGAGCCTGTTTGCTCTCAGAAGGATTTGTTACCTGAGCAACTAAGACAACTGCTGGTTTTCCTAAACTCATGTCTCTTTCTCTCTGTCTCTTTTTTTTTTTTTTTTTTTTTGGCATCAATGAGGAAAGCAGGCTGCAGGTTGCATACATGCAAAAAAAAAAAAAAACAAAACAAAACCCCACCACCACCAACAAAAACGACAACTGCACATAGATTTGTGACCAATTTATTGCCTGCAATTTTGTTGTACTGTTTTTCTAGCATGTTTCCAAACCATTTTATCACTGGGTGATGATATAAATGGGTTTATTCTCACTGTGTGCTTAAGTTGTCTGTGCCATTTGATTTAGTAATTGAGTTAAACAATCCATAATAGCCTGTTTTTTATATGTAGGTACTGCCAAAAAACAATATTAACTTTTCCATAATTACTCTCGTATTTTCCCACGGTGTCAGAGGAAAGTGTTGTAACACACCCTCTTATACATTCTTTTCTGGAGGTGTGCAGATTAAACTGACAAAAGGCAGATTTTTATTCGCGTAAGTGGGAGTTCACAGGAAAATGTGACTGCAGGAAGTGGTTAGCGCTTGGGGCTTACAGAACACCTTAATAGGGGAGAGGAGGTGGAAAAAGGCGCTTACGGGAAAACAGGTGACTTTTAGGAAAGATGAGGGGCCTGTAGGTGAACAGCTGGGAAACAGGATCGTTTTGTGCCTGTGTCTGTTTCGGTGAGGGCTTCTTCTCTCCGTGACAAGAGTCAATCTTCCCTGGCTGGAAGAAAGAGAATCCCGTACCAAGCGAGGGGACTTAACGACAACTGAGTTCTGCTTTCACGCCGAAGAAAATCCTCTTCTTAAGTGCCTCCCACTCAAAATGGTGTTTATGCTACAGTGGTGTATTCTGGACCCCGTCCCCGGTGACCTGAATTAAAGATAGTGGTCCAAGCTGTAAGAATCGAATCGGCGGGTAGCAAGGGAGTGGTGTTTGCTAGAGCCCTCTGTCTCTCGAGCAGAGGTGACTTGGTATATGGGAAGTGTCGTGGCTTAGTGGGGACAGAGGTTACACGGCCCACACCTGGTGTCTGTTGCTGCTAGCTGGCTGCGTGGCCCTGGGCAAGTCACCTCGCTTCCCCGGGTCTCAGCTTGGAAATGCGGGACCTGCATTTCTGGTCTCAGTTGCCGCTGACTGGCGAGAGCCCGGAGTCCCTGGGCCAGCGCTCAGGGCAGGGCTGCAGGGGGGAATCCGCCCCGCTGGGCGCTCGGCCAGGGCGGCCCGCTCTGCCTGCCCTGCAGTCCCATGACTTGCCTGGTTAGGCCAGCCCTCCCCGGGCTGGGCTCTGTTCTGTTTTCACTTGGCTGTTACAGAATGTCTCGGGCTGGAGGAGCGGAGGGCACGGGGCTCGCGGGACTGCGCCTGCGCGCTCTGCCGCCCCCCTCCCTCCCACGGAGCCCGCAGCGGCCTCCCCTGAGCCCAGACTCGGAGGACCCGCTGAGGGAGAGCTCGTCTCCGGTGGGCTGAGGCCTGGGACGGTTGTTCCCTGGCGCGGCGTTTTAAGAGCAGCGGTCCTCCGGGGCCGATGCGGGCGGCCCTCTGACTCACCGTGGCGCAGCGCATCCCCCCAGGACCCAGGAGGCGACGGGGACAGAGGCAGGCCTGCAGACCTGAAGCACCTTGCCTGGGCCTACAGAGCCAGCTAGGGGCCCAGCCGGATTTACACAGAAGGCTGCCCATTTCCGCACCTCGTGGTCCTTTTCCCAGTGCATTGCCTTGCCTCTGAAAAAGTTACTTGAAAGCTTAGAAAGTCTTGCCGACTTCAGGGCTGCAGACTCTCCAGCTGTGGGATTGTCTTGTCTGGAATCTGAGACCCTGAAAGGTTAGTGGTGACTAGTCGCAGCGCACACAGCCAGTTAGTCGGCTGATCTCGTCCTTGGAGCCCCCAGTTCAGTGCTCGCCCCAGCAGACGAAGTCCCCAGCTGTGAGTATCCTGCCGAGCGGCCCAGACTCGATCCTCTCGCAGCACCTTCTGTCTGTGACCGTAGCTCAGAGAAGGTGCCTCGGGTTGCAGAGTGCAGCCTTCGGGCCATTTCTCCTACAGGCCTGCGTTACCCTGCCTGTTGTTATGTATATTTGGGGAGACACCCGCTGTGGTTAAAAGTCATTTGTAGTAACTCACCGTGGCGCTGATTTTCTTAGTATCTTGTATCATGGCTCATCATGGGTCACCAAACATCACTAATGAAATTAGGGTTTTAATTCAGCCTCCGATGAGAGACAGGTTTGTTTCTTCTCATCCACGTCTCAGTCACATCTTTCTGGTACGCAGACAACTTGGGGGGCTGGGGAGGGGTCGGGGAGGTCTGGCTCTTACCTTTCCTTTACCCTCCTGGAAGTCGCCCTCACCTAACTTGTTCGCATTTGAAAAGGTTGTGACCGAGGGGTCCTGGAGGCGGCCCTCCGCACCAGAGGAAGAGAGGCCGGAGGCTCAGAGGGTCCCCTGGAGGAGATGCGGACCCGGGAGGAGGTCAAAGCCCCGACCACTCTCTGACTACGGCCAGCCGGTCAGCCTAAGTCTGTCCATCCCTGAAGACTCGATCGCCGTAGACCCCCAGAAACAGGACACGGAGGACGGTGACCACCAGCCGAGCGGGGCCCCCGTCGACCCTGCAGACCAGACCCCTGCTGGAGGCCGCCCCCGGGGGGCGCCGAGAAGACGCCCCATCTCCGTGATCGGCGGGGTCGGCTTCTATAGGAGCGGCCAGGCGGAGGAGGGGGAGGCCATCCTGCCGCAAGTAAGCCCGGCGCCCGCTGCCACCAAAGCCGCTCCGCCCTCCGGCCTCCTGGCCGCTGTCCTCGGGCTGCAAACTTACCCGGAAACTTAACGCCTTCCTTTCTTCTCTCTGCCTCGAGGATGACGTCATCTGCTCACAGCCTTTCTTCCTGACTTTGAAAACATGCATGAATTAGAACTAACCCACTGACATTTGGATGTCTCTTACTAATCTTCTGTCTTTCTGGGATCTCGAATAATACGGGAAACTGGTTTGCTGTTGGTTCTGAATCGTCTGGGGAGAGTAGCCTTGCATATTTAGTGAGCTTCCTGAAAGAAGAAATCTGGAAAGAGAAAATGTCGCTTATCCTTAAAATGTAAAGATACGAAGAAAATAGAACAATTTTTTTCTGGCGATGAGAAAATAATTTTTTCTACCATTTTCTTACTCTTTACACGTCAGTTGCAGCTTTGTAACTGTTTTGACAATAGATTAAAATCTTAATATTATTCCCTTGGTATACTTTAGTAATTCAACAAGTGTTTATCAATTACCCAGAGAGCCCTTTGAAGCTACAAAACATTTAAATAAAGGCCCTATTCCGAAGGAGTTTGTATTATTTGGTGAGACTCATACCCCAGCCATGGTCCAGGGTTCACAGAACCATACATGACTAAGTGCCAGTTTCATTTTTTTTTTAAACTTGCTAGCTGATATCACAGATCGCCCATAAATTCTCTTAAAAGGGCAATTCTATATTGGTGTCGGATTTTATAAGCCCAGCACAAGGCTTATTTATAGCAAATACCCAAAAACCTCTTGCTTAATTGAACTAAACTGAACTGAATTCTTAAGGTAAAAAACAAATCATGTTGAAGCATACCTCAAACTTTTTGTTGTGTTACGATGCTCTGCATGCTAGGAAATAATTCTGGAAGGCGGCTCTGCTCACCGTTGTATCACCAGTGCCACACGAGAAATAATTCTGAACGAAAGCAAACTGTAATCTGTTTTAACTTGAAACACAGCCTAGGGGAGATCTAAAGCATTACAGACATTTTTTTCACTTCAGAGCGTCCGAAAGAAACGGAGTAAGATAATTTTGTGCACCCTAAGCTCATTTAGGGAAGTGGGTAGAAAAATACTGAGAAAACCTACGGAAAGCAGGGACCAACTTGGCCCTCGGTGTAGTTGTAGGGACAATTCATATGGAAGGTCACAAGGGCATACAGATGATTCTAAATTTGTGGAAAACCAACTCTCCTCTTAGACAAGGCTCCACTGCCCTGTTAGTTTAGGTGACTGAGAACGGTGCTTCACAAATGCTGGTCCCTGCCTGCGGGTGGGTGTAGGGCGGAGGCCGGGGCTGGGGTGGTGGTGGCTGGCGTTGCCTCTGCTTCCCTGGGGGTTGCTGGGCGAGGGGGGGGTGGGGGGCGCGACTTCCTCCCCCAGCTTCCCCTGCTCCGTGCTGGCCTTTCCTGAGCGCCCCCCGGGGGTGTGTCCTGGCAGGTGGCCAAAACGTGATGCCCTGAGGGGTCGGCGCCGGGGCTTCCGGTCAGAGGAAGGTCGTCCTTGAGCTTGTGCAGCCCGGGCTCGGGCTGTGATGGGGCCTCGAGGTGAGGATGCCGAGCTCCCGGGGCCCCTACTTCCTGCGCCTTCTCACCACCTCTCCTTTCCTTTGCAGCCGGCCGCCCGGCCGCCCGTGCCCGCGCACCAGGTGCCGCCCTACCGCGCGGTGTCGGCCCGGCTGCGGCCGTGCGCCTTCTCGCAGAGCACCCCCATCGGGCTGGACCGCGTGGGACGCCGGCGGCTCATGAGAGCATCCAACAGTGAGTCTCGCGGGCCTCGCTGGTCCTCCCGGAGATGGGGGTGGAGTCCTCCACCGGGCAGCCTCCATGCAACGCAGGAGCCCGGGCCACTGCACCCCGCCCCCCGGCCCTGGGCCCGGTGGGGTGTCAGGAGCTGCCCCTGCAGGGCCCGGCTTATCGCCCCCTGTCCAGGGAGGGTGCCCTGTGGGCTCTGCGCCATCACGGTGACCCCCACCTCGAGAAGGTCTGGGGACCGAGTTCCTACCGTGGAGGAAGGAGCTCCTGACCATGAATGGGCTCCCGGGGAGGACTTGTCTTAACCTGACTTTCAAAGCTCTTTCTGGGTGTTCGAGATTCGCCAGTGCTGTTTGAGCAGCACGGAAGAGTTTTTTATCTAACAGAGTTGTTCGTGCGCTGCCTCAGTCCCTACCCGGTGAACACGCGCTGACCCGAGCTCCTGGGATGACTCGGGGTCCTGGCAGAGCAGCCCGCTGGCTGGACGGCGGCCTGGCCGGGCGCGCGGGGCGGGAACAGGACGGGCGCTTAGCGTGGCGCGCGCAGCGCCCCGTGGGCCCTGCCGCTTAGTTCACCTGGCCGTGCGGACTCCGTGCTCCGGCGGACGTTGCCGTTATCCCCCTCTGACAGACCAGAACCCCCAGTGTCAACGGGGGAACCACCCCGGACGTGGCAGAGCAGGGACCTGACTCTACCGTCAGCTGGCATTTTCACTCCAGGCCGTGTTTTTAGCCGCTGCACCGTGCCGGCTCCAGAGAGACGCGGCGGACCGCCAGCGAGCAGCCCCTCGGCTGCCGGGTGTACGTCGTGCCGCGGCAAAGGAGCCTCGCGCGCTGGGCCTGAGCGGCGGACGGGCTCGGACGCCTGGGCTCCGGGCGGCGCTGCCGCCCGCCGGCCAGTGGGCACGAGCTCCCTGTGACGGCGGTGACCGGGGCCGAGCCGCGAGAGGGGCGGGATACACAGAGTGTTCTTCCCAGCGGCTTGAGGAGGCCGAGGGCATCGCTCGGCGTCTCTGCGTTTCAGCGCGAGGGGCTGGGGGGGCCCACAGGGTGGAGGAGAGAACGGGGACAGATGGGGTGAGGCTCCACTCATCCTCCCGCTGACGAGGATGGAGGACGGAGAGGGTGGCGGGAGGACCGAGGTGGTGACGAGAAGGTCGCTGGTGGACTGGGACCCAGGAATGGTGGCAGAGGGTGTCCTGGGAGGGCCGCGCCCGGAGCGGGGCGGTCAGGGAGTCGTGAATGGTGAGGGTGAGGGAATGTCTGGGTGCCGCCTGGCTTCTACCTCAGGAGGAATCCAGGCTGGACTCTCGTCAGACAGGGTGAAAAGCAAAGAGGAACCGGGGCGGGGGGGGGGGCAGCTGGAGGCCGAGGAGGTTTTCGAGGTGACGAGAAGGTCGCTGGTGGACTGGGACCCAGGAATGGTGGCAGAGGGTGTCCTGGGAGGGCCGCGCCCGGAGCGGGGCGGTCAGGGAGTCGTGAATGGTGAGGGTGAGGGAATGTCTGGGTGCCGCCTGGCTTCTACCTCAGGAGGAATCCAGGCTGGACTCTCGTCAGACAGGGTGAAAAGCAAAGAGGAACCGGGGCGAGGGGGGGGGGCAGCTGGAGGCCGAGGAGGTTTTCGAGCATCTCTTGCTTTTGTGGTCCTCTCGGCCGAGCAGGTGGGGCCCCTGGGATCGCGCTCCCACCCCCGTCCCGGGGCCCGTGCCCTCCGGCTCCCCCGCCACCTCCTCAGGCCAGGCTTCCGCCCACGCTGGGCAGCGTTCCTGCCCAGTTCTTGCTGCTGTTTGCCTGTGAGCTTTCCCCGGCGTCACTGGAATGGAGTTTGCAGGCGCTCTGCCGCCTGCCCGCCACGGTCTGCTCCTCTCGCACCTCCCCCGGCGCCCCCTCGCCGCCCGGCTCTCCACTCGCTCCGCCCAGATCCCCCTTCCTTCCCTTCACATACGGCAGCGTTCATGCCACTCCACATTCAAAACCCACTGCCCTGGGGACCCTTGGAGACAAATGCACCGTCATCCTCCTGCACAGCAGTTGCTTCTCTCCAGCCCGCTCATCAGCGTCTGGTGATGCATTTCGAGAAAGTTGTCCAAAAGGAGAGAAAAGGCTGCGAGCACACGATGCCTTCAAAACGTTACTTGTGATGGAAAAAAAGTTGAAACAGTGGAAATGTCCACTTTCAGCGGGATAGTCCAGTGTCCTATGGGCGACCACTTCAAAACAGTGTACAGCATCGTTAGGGAAAGCCCGTAACAACGTGGGAAATGACCGATGTAATAGTAAAGTGAGAAAAAGGGGAATAATGTTGTATTAGTTTGCTAGGGCTGCCGTCACAAAGTACCACAAACCAGGTGCCTTGAACAGCAGGGATGAATTGTCTCAGTTCTAGAGGCTGGAAGCAGGGTGAGTTCCTTCCGGGGCCTGAGGGCGGGACCCTCTGCCGGCCTCTCTCCTGGCGGCCTTGGGTCCCCTGTACCTCGGCATCTGGATGCATCTCCCTCATCTCTGCCTTCATCTTCACATAGCGTCCTGTTGAATCCGGGCCCACCTTAATGATCGCATCTCAGCTTGATCATCTACTGAGACCTTACTTCCGAATAAGACCACAGTCACTGGTACCGGGGGTTAGAATTTTAGCATGCTTTGGCGCGGGGGACACACAATTCACCCCATAACATACCATGATTGCAGCCGTGTACGGCGGGTACACATGTGGTCAAAGGGTTACCAAGAATATGCAAAAGTGAAAATAGTGTAGTTAGGCGGGTAGGAATATAGATGGTTTTTCTTCTCACCCTGTAACCATACAAACAGCTTATTTCTGCACCTTCTGTGTTTTGTTTTGTTTTGAGTTTAGTGTTCTTTTGAGAAGCAACAAAAACTAACTCTACCTAGTTGGAGCAAAAGAGAACGTCTTGGGAGGGTGTCAGGTGTTCCCAGAATTGATGGGGTGGCTGGGAGCCTGTCTAGGAGGTGGACGGGAGCCTGTCTAGGAGGTGGACGGGAGCCTGTCTAGGAGGTGGACGGGAGCCTGTCTAGGAGGTGGACGGGAGCCTGTCTAGGAGGTGGACGGCAGTCAGGGTTGCCCCTGGGAGTCGGGGAGCCACATGCAAGGAGCCGAGGGAGGCACGGTCTGTCCGTCTTGGCCTCTGAAGTCGCTCAAGAGGCAAAGTCCCACCGTGGGGTTCAACTCCCCAGCTCAGGTGACGTGTCCACCTCCGGGGGCACTGGGACAGAGTGGGGCATGGGGTCCTCCAGGGGTGGCCCTTGTCTTCCGTACAGGGAGGCAGGGGCATGGATTCCCTGACCACGATGGAGGGGGGGGGTCGTTCCCCAAAGGAAATCCAAGTGGTGTTGGCAGTAGAAATAGATTCTGGACAGACGCCCCGTTTGTTCATTCACTCATTCAGTGTCTGCTGAGGACCTGCCATGTGCCAGGTGACAGCCATGAGCACAGCACCGTCCTTTACCTCACACACATTCTAGTGCGGGGAAGATAAATTAACAAGGAACTGTAACGTGGCAGGTGGCACACCGTAAAGAAAGATAAAGCAGGTAGAGGGTATTCGTTTTTAAAAGAACATCGTTTTAACAATGACGCACCTATTCCACGTCTAATTAAAACCCTCTCGCTCCTTCCGTGGAGGGAAACAACCCAGAGGCTCACCCGTCACTGCAAACATCTCCCAAGTCCAGGGCCTCTGAGTACCTCCATCTGTGCTCCAGCCCCACCGCAAAGCCTCGTCAGTGTTTATGCCCAGAAGTAAGTCCAAGCAACACACCTTCCATAGTGGAAAGAGGTGGAGGAAAGGAAATAGAAGATACATAAATATTGCGTGTACGTGCACACGTGACACCAGGAGAGGACGCTTCTCTTCTCTGCCTCTGGTTGTGAGGCGCTTCTGGCTCAGCCCGACGTGACCCCATCGTTTGCTCCGGAGCCTCTGTCCCGAGCCCTGCCTGTGCTGGTCTTTGCCAGCTGAGGTGCTCCAAGCCGTCACTCCGAGCTCTCAGCTGGTAGTGGTTCTGCTTGCTTAGAGTCACCATGATCTCCTGTATTCCCCCCTCTGAGTCAAAAATCAGTCAATCTACCAAAAAAAAGTGTTGGGCGTCAGCTCTGAGCCAGGCGCCACTTTCACCATTTGGAGAAGAGCAGAGAATACAGCATCACAAAGCGTTTACATTCCAGCATTTAAGCAGATTCAGTAAGTGAACAAGTAGGATTAACTCAGGCACTGATGGTCGTTCTGGAGACGGTGAAGCTGGACAAGGCAGAGGAGGAGTGGGAGTGGTGGAGGGCGACCTCATGTCCCTAAGGAGGTGACACTGGAGCCGAGACCTGGAAGCTCTGAGAGAGGAGAGGTCCCAGCGAGAAGGAGCACCCGATGCCCAAAGCGGGCAGGAACTTGGTATGCCTGAGGTTCAGCGAGAAGGCTGGGGCGCCCGGAGCTCGGGAGTCTAGGGTGGGACAGGACGGTGCAGCCTGGAGGTTAGAGAGAAGCTGGATAGAAGGGGCGTCGCAGGTCTCGAGAAGGAGTCGGGGTTATTCCGAGCGAAACGGAAAGCCGTTGCCAGCTGGGCTTCAGGGAGGAAGGCTGTCTGGGGAGAGAGGGTAGAGGAAGGAGGCTGATTGGAAGGTTATTGCGTTGGTCCAGTTGGGAAATGATGGTGGCGGCGACCGCAAAAGACACCCACGTGCTCCCTGGGCGCTTATTTTCCAGAGCACGAGGAAGCTGAGAAGGCGGCCCTTGGCTCCGAGTCAGCGGGGCCAGGGCTGGGGACCCTGGTGGAAGTACTTCTCTCTTGGGGGAGGAAATTCAGTTTTGACAGAGCTGAGTTACCAGATGGAAACAAAATACTTTGTTGATGTATTATTTAGTGATCCCAAACCCCTGTGTTGACGTCTTCGTTTCTGGGCTATAGTGAACTTCACCCTCTCTCCGGGGAGATTCCAGCAGGGGTCGGATAGGTAAGGCAGGCAAATCCGAATCTAGAATAAGTGTCTCTTCCAGTAAGGACAAACCGCCTACCCCTCTATTATGGAAAGGGTCCACTGTAATCACCTGCCCACAAGTAGTCGTCTGGGTCCTTCAAGGAACCGTATCATTAACTTTGTTGAGGGGACACCCTGTGGTTTAGCCCAGGCTTGGCATCTGTGGCTGCCACCAGAGCCATTTTATTTTTTTAACCCACTGAGTCAGCATCAGGACGACCAGGAGCAAAGATGGACGTTTGCCCCGCAAGACATGATGTCACACGCTTGTCAGACAGCCTCGTTTGCAGTGGGATTCCTGTGGGACAGACGATTTCCCGTGCTTTGAGTGTGTTCTGACGTATCCAATCACACCCCTTCCCCAAAGCCGTCCGTGAACCCATTTTGTTCCCTCCGAGCTCCGCCAGTGGCTCCT
This sequence comes from Physeter macrocephalus, assembly GCF_002837175.3. Classification (NCBI taxonomy): domain Eukaryota; kingdom Metazoa; phylum Chordata; class Mammalia; order Artiodactyla; family Physeteridae; genus Physeter; species Physeter macrocephalus. The sequence goes on along the minus strand of NC_041226.1, from coordinate 3,091,135 downwards.
CAGACAAGCCATTTGCTCTGACCGGGAATCCACAGAGGCTAACCCCTCACTGAGGCCAGAGTATCGCTTAGATTTTACTGCTGGGGGGACTTCCGTTTCCGGGGGCACCAGAGAAGTGACGGGAGGCCTCGAAGGAAGAGTTGCAGCAATGGGACCCCCGACCCCAAGGTCACCTGGCCTCTGCTCCATGAGGAGGCCCTGAGTCTGGAACCGACTTAGATCTGGGAGTTGAGTGAGGTCCCTCGATCCCCTGTGGCGGTGGCCCAGGCGCGCCCTCTGTTCACCGGACTTGGCCATTTCCCGCTGCACGAGTCAAGCAGTACCTTCATGGAGGCCCTCATCGGTTTTGTCCCCCAGGGACCCTGTATGAGTGAAGCGCAGCCGGAGATCAGGTGGGTCACACCGTGCCAGTGACCGAGCAGGGGCAGAAGCCACGCCCACTTTCCCAGGTGGACATCCCACCTCCATGGGGTCCTGGACTCCTTGAAATAGAAGCCTCTCCCGCTGGCTCCCTGGGCCCAGGGAGATTAGCAGCAGGTTGATTATAATGTAGCTGCCACGTCCATCATCTGGTTTGGGAGGTAAGCCCAGGGGAGGGTGAGGACCTGACACGCCAGCTGCAGCGTTTCTCTCCCCAGACTTTGCACCCCTTCTTCTTCATCTTCTGAGAGCTGGCCTCTCAGCTGCCTTATGAGTGGGCAGCACTGGGGCCCGGTTCCCATCCCACCAACGTGCTGGAGTGGCTACCCCGCCTCAGGAGCCCACCATGTGTTGAATGCAAAATCCCTGGTACGTGCCGCCCAGATGGACAGATTCGGTTTGATCTGAATTATGTTTAGTACATGCAGTGTGTGTGAACCTTGTTTGGATTCTGATACCAACCAACCGGCTGTAAAAAGGTCATTTTGAGACAAGGGGGGGACATTTTCACATGGAATCAGTATTCAGAAAAGGAATTATTGTTAATTTTGTTCATTGGGATAATGATAGTTGTAGTTATTTTTAAGTCCTTGTTCATTTGGGTACATACTAATATTTGTTGCACAAAATGATACATGGGAGATTTGCTTTAAAATATCCCCCAAATTGTTGGGAGCTAGTTGGGAGAAATTGGTAAAATATTGATCCTTCTGGGTTCATCATATAAATTTCTCTACTTTCATGTTTGTTTGCAATTTCGTAGAATCAAAGGTTTTAAAAAGAGTGAAAAGGATGTTTCCTCCGCCCTGGTCAAGTGTTCTCAAAATCTCCAAATCCCAGAGGTGCCCACAACTAACATTTTCTCAAAATGTAGAAATGTGAACGTTAGCAGTTTAACTTTTCTTAAGAAATGAAGACCTAATCCTGTTAGGTGAAAGTGAGGTCCTCCTCCTCAGAACTTTGCAGCACGGTGCTGGGCTCTTTTCCAGAACCAGTTACTTCTCTATGGCTTTGTTTAGAGCTCTTGTCTCACCTCCTCCCTGGCCCATATGTCTCTGAGGAGAGCTTACATGGAGCCATCCTTGGTCCCGCTTACCCACTGCACGGGTGTGGCGTTGGAATAAGAGAATTCCACCGTGAATCACAGTGGCACCCAGAAGTGCTTTTCTCAGGTTCACGGCTGGGAGGGTGCCAGCCTGTAAAAACCCTGTGGCTTTGTTGGCGATAGTGTTTATGCCCCTCGCTCTTCCTTGGGTCTGAGCAAGTGTGCCTGTGCAGTGCTGACTTTCTCCTAGGGCGCTACCTTTGCTGCCTTTTATGATGTTTTCTCTTACATCCAAGGCAGCTTATTCCATCACAGCCTGATTTTCCCATACTTATTTCCGTTCCTGCCATCTTTCCTCTCGTAACTGGTCTCCCTGTTCCGATCAGAAGTCAGATTTGATCGCCCTTCAGAATTCTTATTTTCATGTCTACTCATGCTTCTCTTTCTACCCATCCCACGCCTCGAGTTCAGATTAGTTTTCTCCTGTGATGTAAATGAAGTGATTGTCTTAACTGTCTCCCAGAAAGAACGACATCCAGTTTCCTTAGCTGGATGGAATCTTAACGGGTCACAAGCAAAGGAATACAGCATGCCACTGAACCAGTAGATTTGCGTATGCCATTTAAGAATATATTTGTTACGTTTTCAATAAGGCTTTTACTCAGCCAAGAAGTATTAGAGTATTTTGTAATAATGCCGAGCCACAGAGGAAAGAAAACGGCAAGATTAGGTCCAGTGAAAACTTATTATAAAAAATAGAGAAAATGACTTTCTGGGGAGGCACAAACATGAGTTGACTTGATGGACTTTTTATGGCTTTTTGAAGTATTTCGTCCCACGTGCTGTGTGGAGCGGCCAAAAAAATAAAAATAAATAAATACAAGGGACCTCCCTGGCTGTCCGGTGGTTAAGACTCCGTGCTTCCAATGCAGGGGGCGTGGGTTCGATCCCGGGTCGGGGAACTAGGATCCCACATGCCGCGCGGCACGGCCAAAAAATAGAATTAAAAAATAATAACTCCAAATTACTCAAATGATTGCTTGATTTTTTTTTTCCGCGCCTTAATTTCTTATGAACATAGTCACTTTGCACGCTAGGAAAGAGGATCGTGTTAAACCACCCGGGTCGGGGAACTAGGATCCCACATGCCGCGCGGCACGGCCAAAAAATAGAATTAAAAAATAATAACTCCAAATTACTCAAATGATTGCTTGATTTTTTTTTTCGCGACTTAATTTCTTATGAACATAGTCACTTTGCACGCTAGGAAAGAGGATCGTGTTAAACCACTGTAGCCCCCCCTCCCCAGTGGCCTGGGCCACGATTGCTGGATCTGCAGCAGAGCCATGTCATCGTTTAAGCCGTCACCCATGGCGTTGTAAAACTCTAACTCACAACCACCTGTGTACCTCATAGTTTAGTTAGGAAACAACCAAAGAATCCAGTCCTTAAGGGCATGATGTATATGAATAATATCTTGTTCTATAAAAGAATAACCCAAATTACACAAGTGGCCACCTCTGTGTGAAGCACATCCGTCTGGCCAGTGTGGGTGGGGGGAGGAGCTATTTTGAAAACCTACTCTGAGCTTTAAAAATTCCTAGTTCCGCTGTCAGTGAGGAAGCAAGGAAACAACGCTACAGACCGCACTGCTCTTGACGAGGGTCTACCACGAGAATATCAATCTAGAGATAAGGGTGGGGAATTGGGTAACTTAGAAATTTCCAAACTAATGTACTTAATGATGAGAAATGCAGCATGCCGCCTGTTTCCTTTCGCCGAGAACACACTGAGGCCCGTTTCAGAGACGCGTCCAGGTCTGCAAGGGGATGGCAGGTGTCCCCCCCGAGCGGGTTCCGGCTCCCTCCGTCCGTGTCCGCGGAAAGGCCGGGCGGGAGCTCCCGCGGGGGGCCGGGCCGGGCCTACTTAGCCCATCGTGAGCCCGGCGACCTCTCTGGGTGGACCCGTAAACTCCCGAGCCCCGCACGGGCGCTGCCTTCTGCCGGGGCGCCGGGGGCAGCGGCCGCACGTCCGCGGCGCTGGAGGGCCTGGGGTCCTGCGCGCGGGGCTGCACGCGGGGTCCTGCACGCGGGGGGAGCTGCCCGCGCGCCTCGCGCAACTGCCGCCCGCTGCCCGCGCGCAGCCCGCACGCCGGCCTGGCTTTCCTCTGGTGAAGGTTCCCACGCAGCTTTCAGGTTGGTTTGTCTACGGGAGAAAGGCCTGTGTCAAGACGGTCCACTGTCTTTAAAGCCCAGTAGTTTCAAAGGGCAACTGAGGTTATCACTTGGGATATCCTTCCCCGCCCGCAACTTTCGGTCCCTCCGTTTGGTTTTGTGCAGAGATGTATGTTCTCAGCCACGGAGAGATTTCCTTACGTACGTGCTTATTTACTTTCCCGCATTTAGGAACTAGTATTGGTTGTAAAGGCCAGTTTATCCAACCTCATTATGAAGTTGATAATCTTAATATCATTAGGAAATGATGTAGGACGTGCCATTAGGACATAGTCAAACAGTGGCATTTCAGGACGCGTCCAAGGTGCGCTGAAACCTTTCTGACTTGAGCTTTCCATATGCTCTTGGGTTAGGAGACACCTCATTTGTATTGATCCACTGAACACATATGCCTGCTGTTGTGTAACACATATGTATTTATCAGTATGAGCCCTATGATAAGAGAGGCACTTTGTGGAGGCTGGCTACACCCAGGAAGCCAGAGACTGAGCCCATGGAACCTCCCGGCTGGTGTCCAGACCCGGAAAGCCACTGCAACAGCAAAGGAGGTGAGTGTAACCGCAGAGCAGGCAAATCCCGTCTGGGAATATGAGGTCAAAGCTGAGACTTGAAGGCTGAGCTGGAGTTAGATAAGTGTGTTGTTGGGAGAAGGTGTATTCCAGGCTGGGGGTGATACCGACCAGGGTTCTTGGCCTCCTTAATCAATAGAAATTGATTAGAGGCCAGATGAGAAATTCAGGCAGGGCTTTACTGGGGCCCCTGCTGCAGCCGGTGGCGGGGGTGGGCGGGTGGGGGGGTTGGGGGGGGATTGAGAACAAGTAACAGTTTCCCTTGCTCCCTCATTCCCCGAGGGGCGGGGGGCGAGCTGGTCCCTTATCCGGGGTGAGGGTAGGAGTGTGTCCAGGGGTCGCGCCGGAGGGGTGGCTTAGGCAGTTGGCCCACCGCTTAGGTGCTGCTCAGGGCAGGGGGCATGCGCAGCGCCCTGCCATTGCTCCAGGCTCTTCAGAAGCGGCAGTTGAGTTTTTTTTTAGTCTTTTGTATCTTTTTGTCCATAATTTGTCCCAACTGCGCATGCGTGCAGTTACTTTTAGTCCCGTGTATTTTCTTTGTATTTTCTTGCTGGAGGAGGGGTTTGTCCAGGTGCAAGCGTTGAAGCCCTCGCAGGAAAGGGTCCCAGACGTCAGGGGAACAGCATGTGCGGAGAGTAGGAGCCAGAGGAGAGAAACTTGAGAAACCCAGGTCTGGGTCACCCTCAGAAACTTTCTTAACCCAGCCATGCGTTCATCAGATTGGAAGTGTCCTTGGTGCGGACAAGGCCTGCGCCCGCCCAGGGCTCGCGTGGGGGGCGGCGGCCTCCATGCCACCCTCATGGGTGGAGCTGTGTCCTTCTTGGGAGTCAAGGGCATGGCTCCGAGCTAGCTCTGGCAGCTGTAGTCATTACTGTAGTCACGGATCTAGTTCAGCTCCATAAACAAATGAAATGTAAATATGAGACTCAAAAGAGAGTCATATTTATGAAAACGAAACACTTTGAAGAGGCTTAATCAAGGTGAATTGCTAAAAAATTATTTTCAGTCAGATAAAAATTGAGAGCTGTAAAACATGGAAAAATCAGGGAATCTGTGCTCAGAGTGCTTCTGGTCATTACTTTAAAGCATCCAGAGCTGGTGATCAGAGTTGACGCATCATGGGTGTGACATGCAGAATTCTCGTCCCGTGATCACAGGGGGAGACCTCTGGTCCTCAGTGATAACAGAGGTGAATCAGCTGCACCTTTGTACGTTGAAGTTGAGGCGTTCTGGGCATGATGCGTGTGTCATGTTTTTGACGTGGGCCTTGCAGGCAGCCGGACTACCTGGTGGGAGGGCCTTGCAGCAGCCCCTGAGGCTGTAGCGGGATGAGCTGAGGGGCAGGGTTGAGAGGCGGGTCTGGACGAGGGATCGGACTACCAGAGGTCAGACAGAGCCTGCCCATTCAGGGCCTCCTGTGAAGGGGGTCCGACTTTATCCTGGGGGCAACCAGGAGCCGCAGAAGGGTTTTAAGTGGAGTGGGATGGTCAGGTTTGCATTTTGGTGATGTCACTGGCTAGACTGTGGACCTGCCTGGGGACAGAGGAGAGAGTCGGTGGGCAGAGCCCTGAACTAGGAACACGACGGTTCTCCTGGAGAAACGAAGACGTGGAGGTCGAACAATTGTCCGGATGTTTTGGGGGGCAGACACCCCGGTGCCCCGGTGATGGGGACGGAGCGACTAAGCCCGTGCGCCACAACTACTGAGCCCGTGTGCCACAACTACCGTAGCCGGCGTGCCATAACTACCGTAGCCCACGCACCTAGAGGCCATGCTCCACAACAAAGAGAAGCTGCCGCGAGGAGAAGCCCGTGCACCGCAACAAAGTAGCCCCCGCTCACCGCATCTAGAGAAAGCTGTGCACAGCAACAAAGGCCCAATGCAGCCAAAAATAAATACATAAATAAATAAATCTGTGACTGCTTTTTAAAAAAAAAAAAGAAAGAAAAGGAGTGGCCAGACAGGTGAGTGGTGTCCCGATGTCCAAGGATGCTGGGCTCCAGGGAGGTGGTGGTTACCGTGTCACCTGTGCCCAGGGTCAAGTCGGATGCTCTGAACCATACGCATGGCTCCAGCGGCAATTAGGAACTTGTAGGTCTTGAGCAAAGCGGTTTCAGTTCAGTGAGAGGGCAGAGCCAGGATGCAGGAGGGTGTCTGCAAGATTGTGTGAGGAGTCCAGACCTTATGTGTGAGTGTGGGGGCATTTTATCTATTTTGTTTATTGCTGTTGGTTTTCTGATTTGATAGCCGAAAATTTCCCGTAAGTGCTAGGGCTAATTAAAAACTGTTTTGCTATCATGTTAAAAAAAACTCTTTTGGCTTCATATTACCGTATCTGAAAGCTCGGTAATTGACTGTGTCAATGTTCATTTGTACTAAATATTTTTGAAAGAAATAGTCTTTTAAATATACATCAGAAAGTTCCATTCCTTGATCTAGAGTTCTGTTCTAATACCCCAACATGAAGGAACTGGGGGCAGTTTAATCATAAGGGTTTATGCCATTTCAACTGATTTTTTAAAATTAAATAAATTGTAAGAAATTACTGAAGCATATTTTTTTAAAAGTCTTGCAATGAAGTTAATAACTTTATTAAGACTTTAATTTTATTTTTTACTTGGTCAAGACAAAGAATATAGGTTTCTTCCCTTTGCCTTAGTTTTTTGTTGTCGTTGATCCTACTTCTAATTTGTTATTCTGGCGTTGTTCTGTTCTAATAATTGTTATGAAAGTTAATTTTCTTATGAACCAGGCTTTGGGTCAAAAAAGCAGCGGAGTCCCAGTCCTCTATTGACTAGCCATGTGACCTTGGCAAGTTATTTAACCTCAACGTCTTAATGTCCTCGTCTGTAATAGGAAATATTACTGTTGTCCATCCCACAGATGGGTGAGAGTGACCTGGTACACAGTAAGTGTGCAGTAAATTGTTACAAAGACCTAAAGAGAAGCACTAATTGTTCTAGGGACAAGGATAGTGATGAGTGGTGAGCTGTGTTTGCAACCAGAGTTCTGAGTTACTAACTCAACTGCACTGACAAGCAGTTTAACCTTTGACAAGTCACTTAATCTAATCAGTAAGGCCCTGGGGCACCAGGAGTCCATATGGAACGATATTCTGTTTGATTATTATCCAAATATAGGTTAAACTGATCTAAAATGCAAACACTCAGGTTATAGGAAAAAAGAAGGTAACTCGAATGAATGTTTTCTGTTGACTCTCTTAATCCAGAATTTCAGGCCTTATCAAAGACTTTCCAACAGTATCACCCAGAAGCGCCTCTCAATTTTCTGTTAAAAGGAAAGAAGAAAAGAAAAGGAATGGCAGGTGTTGAAGGGTGTGTGTGTGATGCCTTGAGATTATTTTAACCAAACCTTGTCTGATCTCTTATTGTTTGGATGAGCTCTTTCTGCGTCTGCTTTTCCAAAGTTTTCTTTCAATGATGAATCAGAGAGACAATATTTAGTCGGATCATCCTTGCTCAGGACCTGTGGAGGGTGATTAGCGGAGCTCTCGGGAGGCTGGTTGAAGGGTCGGTGACGTCGAGCCCTGATGGTCAGGTGTGCACGTGCGTCGGGTCTGGAGTTCCATCTCCAGCCCGCTTCACGCTCTCCTGCCCGTGATGGCAGGCGCTGGGTGTATTTATTTGTGAAACAAGATGATTCTGTCCTCTTGTCTTTAGGCGGGTGTCCTCCTGCCTCCTGACACCGTCCTGGCTAAAATCTCTCCCTGCTGACCACGTGGACTCCACGGTCAGACCGATTTAGAGCCAGGAAAGGGTTCCATCTGCAGGCACAGGCCCTGCAGATACAGACACCGGGGCCTTAGACCGCAGGCCTGCGCGTCTGAGAGGTGTGTGGGCTTCAATAGCACTTAGCTGCTGTCTCAGCCTTATCAGTGCCCAGAATCAAGAGTTGGGTTTTTTTTTTTTTAAAGGAACACAGTGTTCTAGTTCCTGTCTCAGAAAAACATCATAACGTTTCTTTAACGTTTTTCCAGCACACTCTTGAAATTCTCATCTTCTAACATTTAAAAGCTTCTCGGTTCTAAGACGTGTATTTGTTCCAATCATTCTAAACTACAGAGTTAAAAAAGTTTTCAAAATATCATGTGTCTAATGCCAAGTCTAAGAAATTGGATTTTTTAAAAGGAAAAGAGCAGGAAATTATATTCGGTATCCTCTAATAAACCGTAATGGAAAAGAATATGAAAAAGAAGATATTTATATATACATGTACAGTTGAATCACTTTGCTGTACGCCTGAAACTAACACAACGTTGTGAATCAACTATACGTCAATAAAATAAATTTTTTTAAAAAACAGGAAAAGAAAGAACATTAAAAGTCAGGGGAAGGAGAGCAAGAGAACTGAACATGGAGCAAACCACCACCAATCATCCAGCCTCCGCTCGTGTCACTGGTCTTGTGGACGGAATCTGAGGCTTAAAAACGTGCCATGCTTTTCACTCGCTCACTCGCTCACTCGCTCATCGAGATCTAAGTCCTAGATCGTGAAGCCAGCGATCAAAGCGGATCAGACAGACCCCAAAGCCCACATTGCTCCATTCCACTTGCTGTCTCCCAGGCGCTGTGCTTTTGCAGGAACAGAGCACAAAGTTCTTTCATTTCTGTGCACAGAAGTTTACCCATGTGTCAGTGTTTAAGTCCACACCCTAATCGTTGCCTTTGATTACAACAAAGAAAAAAGTGAAATTCATCCATTATCTTGGTTTGCTCTCGTTAGGTTTGAACGAGATCCAAAGGATCCAAAGGCCAATAAATACAGAAAAGAAGTGAAATGTGTCCCAGGCCTTGAAGGATGGAAACCCCACATGGTTGTTTACAGAAGACAGGAAAGGCCTCCGTCTTAACGTAGAGATGGCACCTTATCGTTTAAAGGACAATTTTGTATCTGTTTCTGAATCAGTCTAAAAGTTGTAATCAGAGCCCAGGACCACTGTCTTGTTTGGGGCGGTTTTGGAGTGGGGGGCGTGGGGTGGGGTAGATGGGAGGGTTCACTAAGGCACTGAGAGCACATCTTCCATCAGTTAGGGTGGATAGGCACACGGTACCTCGGGTGAAAGAGCAGTAGCTTTGAAGACACACCTCTTCATCCTCTGCCTTTGGTTCTCAACGGCTCGTTCGTGTTCCCCCCGCTCCGTTTCCTGTGTGTCTAAGTGATTGGGCCTCCCCGCTGCGTTCAGGAGTCTGGCTGCTGAACGATGTTTCAGGGAGACCTAAATGGAGCCTACCTTAGCCATCCTCGGGCAGGCAGCTTACCGAAACGGGGTCTACGGTTCTACGTCAGTATGTGCTAGAAAACGTTATGTGTTGCGTTGACCGTCTCTGGTGGTGTTTTCTTATGTTTCTCTGGAAAATGGCGTAACTGTGACCTGTAGATTAGTACTAATGTTTGTCTTTAATCCATTTAGAATAAAGGCATCCCTCTGGATACTCCATTATTTATGCTAATAGACAAGGGAACGTGGGTCTGAGTAACTGATGGCAAATGTAGCTGATTACTTCCTGTTCAGAAATGCCCCCACTGCAGCTTTGGGAACTGCAGCCCTGTATCAGCAACGGGGACAGCGAGGGAGTGTACTCAGAACCCTCACTGTGTTCCTCGTGATTCTGGGGGGTTGTTGCTCAGGTGGGGGTCTGGGCTGGGGCTCAGTCCAGCCGAGGGCAGGGGCTTCCTCGGTTCTGACGTGCGCCCAGCCTTGAGCTCATTTTCTGAAATTGGCAGTAGTGCTGGGCTGGAGAATAGCATGACCGTCCTCGGGGCCGCCTGCCGCCCTGTGCCTGTCCTGTAGCTCTTGGTAATGGGGCCTTACCCAAGCCTAGAAAAGAGGGGAAGTTCTAGAATCTTCCCAGGTTAAGGACATCTCTGAACCATGCAGGGAGGCTGCAGCTTTGGTGAGGCAGCAACAGCTGGGAAACATTTGTTGCTGAGTAGATATCCAATGCTGGTGATCTTTCTGCCCAATATCAGAAGGTGGCCACGTAAGAAAACCTGTACCTGGACTTCCCTGGTGGCGCAGTGGTTAAGAATCCGCCCGCCAATGCAGGGGACACGGGTTCAAGCCCTGGTCCGGGAGGATCCCACATGCCGCGGAGCAACTAAGCCTGCGAGCCACAACTCCTGAGCCCGCGAGCCACAACTACTGAAGCCCACGTGCCTAGAGCCCGTGCTCCGCGACGAGAGAAGCCACCGCAATGAGAAGCTCGCGCACCGCAACAAAGAGCGGCCTCCGCTCGCCGCAACTAGAGAAAGCCCGGGCACAGCAATGAAGACCTAACGCAGCCAAAGGAAAAAAAAGAAAAAGAAAACCTGTACCGTATTGTACTTAAGAAGATACCAGAAATTCAGAGCTAAATGGAACCTTAAGGACCACCTGCTCATCTCAAGAACCGGTTCTGGACAGGCGGAGGGCTGAGCCCTGGTTTGAGTTTGAGGTTCCACTGCTAACTTACCTCGCCAGCAGCCTCCTTTTCCACACGTATGGATGTAACTATGTAGGGGTCTTAGGGCCACTGGGCTGAAAATAGCCTTACTGTAGAGTAAAAATGATCGTAACATCCCACGTGATTCTGACTTATTTTATCATCTCTGATTTCTAAATATTTGATATTAATGTATAATTTGGATTTCTCCTCTTTCCCGTGGGACTTAATCCCTTGCTGAATTCTTTTCGTGGTACCAGTAGTCAAGGTTGGTGACAGCCTAGTCCTGACCACATAGCAGCATCTTATCCAAGGAGAATAGATTCGTGTGTTGGCGGCGGGGGCGGAGGGGTTGCGGGGAGGGAGGCGTCTGGGGGGGTGGAGGAGGTTAAGACTTCCTTCAACTGTGCTTAAGGTCTTCGTTGCAGTATTCTATTGATCTGGTAAATATAGGCTCTAATCACTAAAGAACTTTCCAGACCTAAAAGTCTAACCTTCTGTGTAGCTTCTTCCAAAAATATCTTGGAAGCGTTTTTTTGGGTCGTCTTCCTTTGAGAAGTTGCCCCATTGAAATGCAGTTTTTGTTTATTTATTTTTTTCCTTCTTTTTATCTTTATGTTTGTTTTGAGTGTGTGTGCAGTAAAGTAAGTTTACTTAGTGAATGCCTTTGGTTTAAGATCCTAAAATCCCAAGGACCTTAATCTAGCACCCTGACCCCATCTCTGGATTTAGCAAAAGTCCTTGGGAAACAGAAGCTGCCCTTTGTACCAGCTGCCCAGGGAAAGGGAAAGTGAGCCGTAGAACCAAATTAAGACAATACCAAGGAAATGTGGCCAAGAGAGCTTCCTCTTTTGGAAAACTTGCAATTTTAACCAGAAAAAAATTTTAAGGAAATGAAAGCACTCTGGATTTTATTTGCCTCCTGCTGGATTTTAAGCTTCGTTAGAAAGGACACGCTTCAGATTGATTCCCGTTTCACTGCTTTGTGTCTCGGTATTCAGCGTTTCACTTGTTCATTCTGACGAGAACCAGGTCCACCCTTGCATCCCGTGCTCTTCCTTCGTTTCTGAACTAACACTCCTCAAGGCTGAGTGTGCCTCCGATCCCAGATCCCTGGGTCTGGTCAAAGTCAGCCTGTGATTCCGCAGGCCGGTGGGGTCTGCAGTCTTCACTCCCCACCAGGGACCGGCTCTCCAGCCACCCGGAGCCACTGGTCCCTGGACCGCACCCTTTGGGGCAGTAATACGTGTTATCGTAGACAGAGAGTTTTGTGGCCTTATGGGAAATTCTGTGTTAAACAGGGTGACACAGATACCACGATCTGGATTTGTAGCCTGTGGGGACTGACGTATCCTCTGGATTTCCAGGAAGTAGATACAGTGTTCATTGGTTTTCAGACATTTTTCATGGACCATGTTATATTAGTATTCCACATGGGATACAGGAAACCTTACCTCACAGAGAGTGGTCTGCCCTGAAAAACAATTTCAAGGAATCTTTTGAGTCCGTCATTTAATGAAGCACTGCCTTTATTAAGAATAGATATGCCCTGGGAATTCCCTGGTGGGTCCGGTGGTTGAAACACCATGCTTCCACTGAAGGGGGTCAGGGTCTGAGATCCCACATGTCTCGCAGTGTGGCCCCCCCAAAAATATATATATATGGGGGGGGAGGGAGGGAGGGAGAAAGGAAGGAAGAAAGAAAGAACTGGTGTGCCCCAATTGAATGAACTGTCTGTTAATCGTTTTTAAAAATTTTACTCTTTTCGATCATTGTTTAAAAATACTTGCAAGGGGTAGATTCGAAGCCGATCCGGTTTGGTGAGTGGTGTATGTGTGCTCGCAGGTTTCGCCTTTGTTGTGGTTTATTGAAGCCTTCCCTGGATTTAAAGGTGGGATGCACCAGATCAATAGAAACAGCCACAAATAGTTAAAGAGGAGAAGAGCCTGTGATAAAGCACGTGGTCGGCGTGGCTGTTGTACCTGGCCGTGCAGCTTTGCCCACTGAGCGCGGTCAAGGGGCCTGAGGTTTGTCAGAGAAGCGGCCGCACGATCTGTGCTGTTCATTAACCCCCAAGAAAGTGCCCGCATTGTTCTAAACTTGGTGCTATGTTCTCAGGAACCCTGAGAGCGCTGTCGGAGCCCGGTTGTCCCCGCTGTACAGACCAGACACGGAGCCCCTGGAGGTCTGAACCCGTGCAGTGATGCCAGGGCGTGCCCATCACCCCAGAGCCGGCATGTGCTCACGGGCTCAGTTTTTAGCCCTTTCCTGGGGGGGCGACCATGGAATCACTACTCTGTGTATACCATCTCCTTGCTCGTTAACTTAAAAAGTCAGCACCTTCGTGTTGTGGGGAAATTGAAGGAAGCTGTTTGTTAATAGGTGTCGTTTCACAGTATGACTTGCTCGTTGTAGGTAACTGGGAAAAAAGTATACAGGAAATAAATAACCCGTGTCAGCTAGAGAGCGCCTCTTTAACACAAAAAGACAATTCTCTTCATTATAGAGAACAGATACTTTTTACAGTAAAAGATATGCATATCCTTGTCACATCGTAGAAGGTACACACATATTTACATATATGTTTTTAAACAAATCCCACTTTTAAAATGAGTTCACAGATGTGCGGTTAACATAGTGTAATGTCACAACTGAAATTTTTGTCATGCCTTAGCGTGAAATTCCAACTCCAGTTTTGAACCTAGCGACCTCTCTGCTTCTTCCCCCATGAAATAGGTTCCTTCTTTTTTTTTTTGAGCCCCCGCCCCTTTATTTTTTTTAATTGAAGTACAGTTGATTGACAGCGTTGTGTCAGTTTCTGCTGTACAGCAAAGTGATTCAGTTATACATATACATACATTCTTTTAAAGTATTCTTTTCCATTATACTTTATCACAGGATAGTGAATATCGTTCGCTGTAGGAGCCGGTTGTTTGTCCATCCTGTTTATAATAGCTTACATCTTGAAAGCTCTCTTGGGGTCTGCCTCGGGCTTTGGGATTGTGACGAAGAGCAGCCGGCACCTTCCCTTTCTCCCACCGTCATCGGAGGCTCTCGGGGCCCCTGGTAGGCAGATGCGGTGCCTGGTTTCCTGGGTGGCCGCCTGGCCTGCGTTTAGGCTTTCCTCCCCGCCGTCCAGTCTCAGGCTGTAACCTCAGCCGCCCGTGGGCGGGCGCTGTGAGCAGTGAGGCTCTGGCCGGGCAGCCACAGGCGTCAGCAGTGAATAAGCGACGCTGCCGTCTCCGCTGCCAGAGCCTGTGCGAGCCTCCGTGATGCGCAGTCAGCCTCCAGCCCCGCTCTGAACGTGGCTGTTTTCCAAACAGAAGGATGGTGGCTAGAGGGGAGATTGCAAGATTCTGGAGTCTGGAAAGCCTTCACCTGGGTACGTGTGCAGAGAATGGACTCCTGTGTCTGGCCACGTTGCCAATTCCCCTCTGTGTCCTTGCAGGTTGCAGGGCTCTCTCTGCTGCTTCTTGTCGGATGTGTGTGTGTGTGTGTGTGTGTGTGTGTGTGTGTGTGTGTGTGTGTGTGAGAGAGAGAGAGAGAGAGAGAGAGAGAGAGAGGGAGAGAGAGAGGGAGAGAGAAAGCTGGTTTGGGTTACAGCACAGCCGTTGGTGTGAAATAGAAAGTAGTAAGAATCAAACGGGGACTCTCCGTTAAGAGTTACGGATCTGGTTTTTGCTGTGCTAGTTTTTGCTTCTGTTACATGAAATTTCTTTATACAGGAGATTATTGCTGGGGTCCGTAACAGTGTTCCTTGCTAATTTGGGGTGTGTGAGGTTTAAGGGTATGAATTGATTTTTGAAAAATACCGTCGACTGTTTGCAGAAGTGTTATTGCCCAAGACTCAGTTACTGTATGGTGCTTTATCCCACCTTGCTTGTCAGTGTTTTTGTGAGTGTTGTCAGCTAGACTAATTCCTATTTAAGTGTGAAGGAAACATGGTTCTCTGATACTAGGAAGTTGTCAGTTGGAACCCCCATGTATTCTTTAAAAGGAGTAAGGAAAAATGCTTCACAGAAAGAATTCTGGCTGACTGCTACACACGGATGCAGTAGGATGCTTAAAAAAAAAAAAAGAAGTCTTGTCGCTGTTTTTGCCTTAAATCAGTAGCTCAGGCTGAAATGAATGGGAATTATAGGTGAGTCTGAAGTCAGCCTTGGGCCTCGCAGTGCAGTGTGTATTTTGTGCTTCTTCCTTGTTTTGTTCGGCTTTCTGTGCAGGCCGACAGCAGACAGGGATGTGATTAGGGCTTCTACTTCTGGCCTCTTCACTAACAAAAATTTAGAAAAAGAAAAAGAAGTAGCCCAGATATTCCTGCGTTCAGAGCACAGGCCTGCCTGCCAAGTGGCTGTGCTTGTCACTTGAGTGGCCGGTGGTCCCACTGTCTGGCGCGGAGGAGTGGCCCGGCCTCCCCCTGGGCGGGGGAGGGGTGTGCGCGCCTGTGTTTATTCCCGGGCAGCGCCGGGCCTGATGGAGCCCGCCCCCCCACATTCCTCTGCTCCCGGGGCGGGCACGGGTCCCAGTCCTCATTCCCAGTGTGCGGAGGCCCAGGGAGGCTGGACGCAGCCTCCACGCTGAGCGGGTTGCTCTCCGGTCGCTGGGATACACAGCTGGTCAGGCCTCCTGCGTGGGGTCCGCGCCCCCCGGCTCCCGCACTCCAGCCCTGCCGGCCTTTGATGAGCCTGGCTGTAAAGAGAAAGAAGGAGGCAGCTCGGCCCGAATCTTCTCTTTCCCGCTGGTTCCGTGTGTGTTCCCGGGACCGTCTTTCGTGGACTCGCTGTACGAAGCGTGTATGTG
This sequence comes from Physeter macrocephalus, assembly GCF_002837175.3. Taxonomy (NCBI): domain Eukaryota; kingdom Metazoa; phylum Chordata; class Mammalia; order Artiodactyla; family Physeteridae; genus Physeter; species Physeter macrocephalus. The sequence goes on along the minus strand of NC_041226.1, from coordinate 3,075,623 downwards.
TGTGTGGCGCAAACGCAGTGTTTAATCAGCCTTCAGTGACATGCCAGCGTAAAATAAAGCGGAGAGCTTGCTGGATGGGGGGCTCTGTTTTCTTTGAGATCCCTGATTGGCCAGGGGGCCTACGGGACGGCTCGGCGGCTCCCGGGAGGGATGTCCCGCAGGGCCTGAGGGCGGGAGCTGTGCGGTCCCTGCGGCTCAGAGAGGCCAGGGCCAGGCGGGTGTGCGGCAGGATGGCTTGGGAGCCAGACAGATCTGGGGTTGAATTCCAGCCCCACCGCCGGGGAGCAGTTCCTTAATCTCTTTGAGCCACAATTTCCTCCTGTTTAAACAGACAGTAATAATTCCAGGAGGCGTACAGGGCTTGGATGAGATGATTTATTTAAGCGCTTAGCACAGTGCCTGGTACACACTGTGAGCTCATTCCGGGGATGCGGTGAGACTGGAAGGGTTCCTCCTCAGGATTTGTTCAGCCAGCCTGCAAGGCAGCTGCCAGGAGCTGGGAGGGGCGAGGAGAGCAGCTTCGAGCTGCCAGGGGGCGGCCGAGTGGAGGAGACGGGCGAGGCTAGGATGGACGGGCAGCCACGATCAGAGCCAAACCCAAGGAAGAGAGGAGCAAACAGACTGCAGGGGACACGCCCGGGGTAGAACGCCAGGGCTCGTGGCAGGACACTGAGGAACCCAGAGCCTAAACCCAGGTCTGGGTTGGAGGCTGAGGTCTGTCCAGCTGCCCAGGGCTCCGGGCCCACACCCCAACCTGCCTGTCTCAGGGCCCGGAGTGCCGCTTCCGCAGGTGATAGAGAGCGTATCGGATACACCTCTAGGACAGATTTGCCTTTACATTGAGAAGAAGGAAAATTTTCACTTTTCGTGGTTTAAAACAAACCTTTTTTTTGTTGCCGTACGCGGGCCTCTCACTGTTGTGGCCTCTCCCGTTGCGGAGCACAGGCTCCGGACGCGCAGGCCCAGCGACCATGGCTCACGGGCCCAGCCGCTCCGCGGCACGTGGGATCTTCCCGGACCGGGGCGCGAACCCGTGTCCCCCGCATCGGCAGGCGGACCCTCAACCACTGCGCCACCAGGGAAGCCCAGCCCTAAAACAAACCTTTTAAACTCCTTGTAGAAACAGTGCCCCTTGGAGGTTTGGTGTAAATGAAGTTCCGCTGTGACGTGACTCCCATCACTGCTTGGGCATCAGAAGGCGGCCGAGGCCCTATGTTGAGTCCAGATGTAAAGTTCTCTGCTGGGACGGCTATTTCCAGAAGACCCGTGGACATTACAAAAGGTTATCAGTGAAGGGTAGCACGTCCATTTCTAGTACCTTTTTGACCTTCTTAATGTCAACATGTTTAAAAGATTCGAAAATACTATGTATGGAAAGTGGTTTGAAAGTCTAAATTAGGCTAATCGTGACTTTCCTAAAAGCAACATTAAGTTCTAGACAGGAAGGATTTCGCGCTTTAATTGGGTGGCCTGGCACTGACTAACAGCGTGGCTCTTGTCCCCGAGGAAGTCAGAGCTGGGGCAGGGGTGGGGCAGACGTGAGGACGGACGCACCCACAGCTAAGGGGGATATTGCAGTGAAACGGCTAAAATATAATGACGGTGTAAATATGGTGAACGTTTTAAAACCGGAGACCGTTACCGCACAGGGGCAGGGAACGCAGGGAGGAGAGTGGGAAATCATAACCCGTCACCGGGGAGTGAGAGCTTGGCCGCCCCGAGGGAGAAGGGGGAATTGGATGGGCTCTTTGGGTGGGGACATCGCTCCAGGTGGACAGGTCAGTGTGGACCAAAGGATTGCGTCCTTTTTGTAGAACGCAGGGAACGCTCACAAAGTGGCTAAAGCGGGGGTGTTCAAGCAACGAGATCAGAATCCACTGTTCTCCAGCTTATGTCGCTGTGTAGACGGGCCACACAGCGCACATCCCAGGGCAGACCCCTGCACGTGGGGTTAAGGAAGTTTAGCTTGAGTGCCTGTGGTTTCCAAATGTAGCCAGGCGTCAGAATCGCCTGGGGGGCTTTGGAAAGAGATTCTCAGCAGACACCCCCTCCTGCCCCCGCTCCCCCTGGAGGACCCGGCTCCCTGGTCCAGTGCAGGAATCTGTGTTTTCTGAACGCCCCCCGCCACCCCGTGATGGGACGCCATCCACCCTAGAGGAGTGGCCCCGGAGTCGGGGGGCGTGTTCTGACATCCACGACCCCCTGTGGCCGGGTTCATGCCCTCTGTTGCATCTTGGGGCTCGGGAGCTGCGCCGGGTGCAGGGACCTGGCCGGTGGTCCAGACACGGCTGCAGCAGCTCCCCGTGAAGGCCGCCCTGGGCTCTGAGCGCAGACCGCCCACCCGCCCGCCTGGCTTTGCCGTTTCCGCTCTTAGGATGGCACGTGAGAACAGCTTATCTCCAACCTGAGGAAGCCTGAGCGATCAGCAGGAGGTTTCCTAACGTCCGTATTTTTGACGGATGATTCTAAGAGCGGGGGTTTCCCTGAAGTGACCCTTGTTTCAGTGGGACACCCCTGGAGAACGTTGTGCCGGCCAGGCGACCAGCGCCCACACCCGTGTGGCCTGCACGGCGGATGCCCGGTCATGACACCCGCCATGTTAGCTCTTACCTTCCCCTGATCTGTCCCCTGCCCTCCCCGACCCCGTGCGACAGGTAAGGGGACAGTTTTCCCCAGATGCAAAGAGAAAGGAAGGCTCGGGAAAGCTCGGGGCCTTTTCTAACGGGGCCTGGCCGGGGTCCCAGCAAGGTCTTATGCTTCTGAAATTCCATCCCTCTGATCAAAAGTCCTTAAACACGCAAAATTAAGCCAAACAGGAGAGATCTGATGTGTGTCCTGAGAAAAATTCCTGCTGGGACACGGGCTGGGGGCCTGTTTGCCGCGAGCGGGACTCAGGATCCTGTAGGAAGGCCTTAACCTCCAGCGCGTGTTACAGGATAAAGTTTTCCGTTGTTGGTGATGTGTGATGTGTCCTGTCCTAAAAACTCACCTTGAGGATCAGTTGTCAGGTTTTCTCCCCTCACAGACATGAAATCCAGGTTCAGACAGAGGAATGTCACCCTCCCCAAGGAGTGTGGATACCGTTCATTGCTGGCCTTTTTTACAAGACTCCCATTGTCGGACTTCCCTGGTGGCGCAGTGGTTAAGAAATCCGCCTGCCAATGCAGGGGACACGGTTTCGAGCCCTGGTCCGGGAAGATCTCACATGCCGCGGAGCAACTAAGCCCGTGCGCCACAACTACTGAGCCTGCGCTCTAGCGCCCGCGAGCCACCGCTACTGAGCCCGTGTGCCACAACTACTGAGCCCGTGCGCCACAACTACTGAAGCCCGCGGGCCTAGAGCCCGTCCGTGCTCCACAACAAGAGAAGCCACCACAATGAGAAGCCCACGCACCGTAACGAAGAGTAGCCCCTGCTCACCACAACTAGAGAAAGCCCACGCGCAGCAACAGAGACCCAACGCAGCCAAAAATAAAGGGGCGCACAAACAAAAACAAACCCCACAAAAATAAGAAGCCCAGGCACCGTAACGAAGAGTAGCCCCTGCTCACCACAACTAGAGAAAGCCCACGCGCAGCAACAGAGACCCAACGCAGCCAAAAATAAAATAAATAAATCAATTTATTTTTTTAAAAAAGATCCTGCAAGCCTTGCAGCATGGCCAAAAAAAAGAATAAATGAAATTGAAAAAAAAAAAAGACTCCCATCATCTCCACTGTCTGCGGCAGTCCTGACTGTACAATGGCACGTCCTCTATGGCTACAGGGTTCTCTCCTGAATGTTTCTGAAGCTGCATCAGGCCAGGGCTGGAAATATGGATAAATTCATGTTACAGAAATGTAGAATGTTTATGCACATTTACTCTGTGGTCCCAGAACTGTCCCTGCAGAGGTGTGTGCTGTCATCAGCACGCAGAGCCTTTAGACCAGAAGGATATTCCCGCCGGGCGTGGTGGGGGCTTAGACGGGCGTGGTGGACAAGCAGCACGTCTGCTCTCAGGATCCTCTGTCTAGGAGCTCAGGGTTTTCATTTCAATTTGCAACAGACTTTGCTCAACGTTTACAAGATCCTTTTCAAACACGGCTTTTCCACACCTACTTATTCAACAAAAGAAATAGTACAGCTGGGAAGGATCTGGAGACGCTGGAACCCCACGTGCCATTGGTGAGAGTGTAGAATAGTGCGGCCACCATGGAGAAAGGTGTGGAGGTTCCTCAGAAAAGCTGAAATCGAATTTCCCCATGACCAGCCATCCCACCTCTGGATACACATCCGGAAGAATTTACAGCAGGATCTCGAGGAGGTATTTGCATGGCCACGTTCAAGAGGCAGAAGCCACCCAAATGCACCTGGACAGACGGATGGTATTAGGTGCAGTGGCATGTTATCCCACCTTAAAAAGGAAGGAAATTGGATACAGGTAACTCCATGGATGAACTTCGAGGACACTGTGCTGAATGGATAAGCCAGCCACAGAAGGGCAAATACCGTGTGATTCCACTCACTTGAAGGATGTAAAGTGTTCAAATCACAGGAACAGAAAGCAGAACGCTAGTTGCCAAGGAATGGGGGTGGGGGAGAGGAGAAAGAATTAGTCTTGAATGGGGACAGAGTTTTAGTTTCGCAAGGCGAAAGAGTTTTGGAGATGGTTGCACAACAATGTGAATGTACTTAACGCTGCTGAACCTCCATGAATCTACGTCATGCAAAACACCCCTAAATAAAAAGTCACCGCGAAAAAAGAAAAAGGAATGAAACTTAATCTCCGAGAAAGGCACCGTGTGAACCTTCGTCTGCAGTGGAAGGTTTTACGTGACACACACGCTCCTTGGTGAGGAGATGCTGTCGAGCCGGGGGCTGCTGGGTGGGGTGGGGGAGGGCCGCCGTGGGGAGGAGGTCTGCCCAGCGGGGTGGGCTCTGGGTGGGAGAGGGGACTGTTTAACTGGAGGGGCCGGGGTAGATGGCATCCTGCAGAAGAATTTGTGATGACGCAGCAGATCCCTGCTGTGTGGTTTCTTGCACACACGGTGGAACCATGTTTTCCGAAGTTGGCCTTGGGGCAGCATGGGGGTGGCCCAGGGCGGGGTGGAGGCTGGAAACGGGGAGGCCCAGGTGTGTACCCCGCCTCTCCCCAGCCCTCGTGCCCCCAGATGAAAAGGTAAACTTCATCAGCAATTTGCAGTCCACTTGCTGCATGCCTTCTGCATGCCAGGCATGACACTGGGTGCTGGGGGTACAAAAATAGACCCCGTCTCTTCTCTCAAGGGAGTTCCGGCCTCAGAAGGGAAACACACATGTAAAGGCGGCAAGTGTGGGCGTGGCAGGCAACCGTGCCCCGTGCAGATAGAGCATCAAAATGTACCACCTAATCCCCCCCGGCCAGACGCTGGAAAAATCCAACTCCATAAAATGCCTGTAAGTCAAGGGACAGAAACACAGGGAGCCATCAGCTTAGAAGGGATTTTAAGATCATGAAAGCAGTTAAGGTCCCGAAGGGAAAAGGATGAAGTTAGTCAGATCAGCTGGGAGCGGGGACTGGGAGGGGGAGGAAAAGGTGAGCAGAGGACCCGTGAATGACGCGGAGGTGCGAGGACGTGGGCACCGCGTGATTTCTAACTCTAACAGCAAAGGCGGCCCTGGGAGGGCCGGGCCCCCGGTGGGCGGGATTCAGACGCCCTGGGCTTGGGGCCCTGCTGCTGCCCCAGCCGTGCGGTGTTGGGGCCGCAGTTACTCATCTGTAAGGTGGGAACGCTGATGGCACGCGCCCTCAGCCGCGCCTGGCACACTGCAGACGCCCGCTGCGCCGGCCTCGCACCTCGCGTCGCCTCTCAGTTGACAGGGTGCTCTTGTGTACGTCATTTCACTTGAGGTTCCCGGCAAACTAAGAACAACAGTTATGTGTTGAGAACCGACAAATGACCCGTTGAGAAGGGTCTTATCATCCACGTTTGCAGGTGAAAAACCAGAACGGGGTGACCAAGGACTCCCACTTTAAAAAGCCCATCGTGCTGCACCGTCGTTTGAAACCAGTCTGTCTGGCCCCGAAGCCCCTTCCTGCTCTTGCCCGTGTGCTGTGTTTCCATCCGTCCGTCAGGCCTCCAGCAAATATTAACCAAGCCCCTGTGTGCCAGGCAGTGGTCCAGATACCAGGAGTACAGTGGAGAGCAAAGCAGGCAAAAATGACGGGCTTTAGGTAGCTTACCTTTTAGTTGGGGGAGACATGACAAGCAAAGTATCTTAGGTGGTGATAAATGCTGTGGGGAAAAGAAACTGGGAAAGAAGACTGGGCAGTTTTCGGTGGGATGTCGGGGAAGGCCTTGGGGGAGGGGACAGCAGGCCCTGAGGAGGGGAGCCAGGTGCAGGAAGCGGGCAGCCGTCAGGGTCAGAGCTGAGTGGGGGGTGGGGGGGGAGATACGGTGTGTGTTTTGGGGGGGGTCTTCAAGGACCTGGGCTTTGTCCCCCGCGGGTGGCTTGGGGGCAGGGGCCTGAGTGGTCCGATGTCTGGGGGCTGTAGCACCATCACTCTGGCCGCTTTGGTGAGACTCGTGGAGGGGGCGGGGCGGGAGGCGGGTGCAGAGGCGCTGCTGCAGTGACCCGGCTCGAGGTGGCCGAGGCTTGAGTCGCGGGGAGCTGTGGGGGGCGGCAGGTTCTGGACACGCGCCGAGGGCAGGGTCCGGATCTGCGGACGGGTCAGACGTGGGACGTGAGGCCGAAGAGTGACCTCTGAACACGTGGGACGTGTGGACTTGTGCCCATCGTACAGATGGGCACGTGGGGTGGAAGAGGCCCAGAGGCTGGCTCCAGCTCATTTAGCTGGAAGGTTGGTCAAGCTAGGACATTTGCCAGGTGCTTTCGCTCCGATTCCTTCGCCGGCCCCCGGACACACAGCGTCTCTCCCGCTCGGGCCCCCCGCCCTGCCCCGCCGAGCGGGCTGACAGCCCAGGGACCACCTCGTTTCTGCGGCTCAGGACAGGCTGACCCGAGGGACCCAAACGCTCTCGTTGAGACCCCTCGGCCGGAGCTCCTTTCCAGGCGTTCGTGATGCGGTCGGACACCGTCCAGCGTGCGAGGTTCACGTCTGTTTCCAGATAACTCTACCCTCTGCGTCCCGTAAAGGTTCAGCCTGTTTTCGACGGAATCCTTTTTCCTTTAAACTCCTGCGACCGCTGGGTTTGCACGTTATCACGTGGCTTTTTTCCCCTTTACTGATTTTCGTAGCAACGCCAGATGAGGTGGTAAAGGATTCTCCTGGGAAACGCAGTTCGGAGGGTCTTTAGGGACAGCGTGGTTTCTGACTCCACTGTGGGGAGGGGCCCAGGTGTTTGACTTTCCTGAGCGCAGCAGTCCGCGGAGACGGGAGGAGGAGGGATGCTCGGGGCTCATCGCCGCCTTTGGTGCTCTGGGCCCCGACAGACCAGGCCCGCCGTTAACCACCGTGCTAGTGGGCGCAGTGCTGGGGCAGCTGCCCGAGGGCCCCGGTTAGAGGAGGGTTGCAGCCTTACCGTTACCTCCCTGGTAGCCTGATGAGAAAGGCTCGTGCCTTTACCGCAAGTGCGTTTGCTTCCTCTGGGCTTTCTCCCCACCCCCCAGACGCACCCCAGCAACGGCCAGGTGACCTCGTGTCCTCTGCCTGAGAGTGCTGTGACCGCAGCGCAGGGCAGGAGTGGCCGCACGGGGCCCAGGGCCCGAGTGAGGGCAGGAGGAGAGCCCTGGGGGCCTGGTGTGCAGAGCTGGGAGCCCGGACCTGGGACGGACAGGTGTCTGCAGGGCACCCGAAACGTGGCTCGTCCAGAGGGGATGGGCTGGGAATGTAAGATGCACATCAGATCTTGAAGACTCAGTACAAAATAAAGATTAGGAAATATCTCACTTTAAAAAATAAAATGAAACACAAATTAAAAATAATAAGAAAATATCTCATTTTTAAAAACAGGTTCCTCAGTTTAGAATGTAGACCTGTCCCCTGAGGGTAAAGTTACTAGAAATTCCGACTCGCAGGTCCTTGAAAGAAGCAGGGCGCACGGAGCTCTCCCACTAGCATCCAGCTCGGCCTTCACCCTCCTGCCCCACCGGCTCCTCCCCGGACTCCCTTTCTGGAAAGTTCTCCCAGGAATTCGGGAGTTTCTGAATCATCGTGGATTTCCCCCTCTCTGTTGCTGCCACATCAGCTGGACGTGCGGGTCCTCGCACTTGGCTTCCGGCGGCCGGTTCCATGTTGCGGCACGGTGGGCCCTCCCGATCCAGCTGACCCGCCTTCCCCGCGGTCTCCTGGGCCCAGCGTCTGCCCCGCCCGCTGCGTGCTGAGGCCAAGTCGCTCTCCTTCAGCCCAGCCACGACCACGCTCGCTGCCGTCACCACGGTGGCTCCTTTGAGCGAGTCCCAGCCACGGACCAAGGATGCTGGGAACGTGACCCACATCATCCCCCCTAATTCTCCAAAAAGAAAGAAACTACCGTTTACAGCGGAAGCGTGTGGAGCTGGGAGAGTCTGACTTGCCTGGTTCCGGTCCCCGCCCGGAAGGGGCGGGGCTACGGTTCAGACCCGGCCTCCGTCACTCCAACATCTGGTCTCTTTCTGCGGTACCAGGGGACCTCTGTTCAAACCTGCCACTCCGTTGCTCAGGCCCTGCGGGAGCAGCCCCGGTGCTTGCTCTAACCCTTAGGCTTGCCTTCCAGTCCCGTCCTTTGTCAGATGTTCTCATGCCCAAGGCCAGCCACACTGCGTCCTCAGGCAAGAGCCAGGTGCCTGTGCCATGGGGCCTTGTCCTCCAAACAGGGGACGTTCAATGACAGACGAGCCTTGGTGAGCGGACTGCTGTCCCAGCAGGAGATCTGAGTGCCAGGTGGTCCGTCCAAAAGGCCACAGCCATTCTCAGAAGGGCTTTCTCTTATTTTGGTAAAGGTGCCAGCTAGCTCCTCATTCTGACATTGTGAGTTCTGCCCTGCGCCCTGTGACAGCTAGGAAGCATGGTGCATGGCTTCGCTTACGATACCGTCAGCACCTTCTGATTTTAGCAGCACCTACTGTGCCTTGCAGGGAAACGATGGAAGGAGGACACTTTTTAAAAAAAGGATTGTATCAATATTTTCCACTTTCGTTTCCTCCTCAAGCTTATTGACACATGAGTTAGAAACATTATCTATATTTTTTATATCCACTTTGGAACACAAATTTCCAACTAAATCACACATGGTTCACTCAGTATCCTGACTCGCAAAATAACCCTGTGAGTCACCGTTGGCAGTAGTCTCTGAAATGTCCCCTTTCTCACCGACAGGGACGCTCAACCCCGGCTCTCTGTAGCCTCAACTGCTACCTTTGGATTAATAGATCAGTAGACATTTTCTCATGGTCTCTTACTCTGGGTTAGATACAAATGATTACCTTCCCCTGAGGACACGTTCTCAGAGGTCCTAGGTTTTGTGGTTATATTTTTGACATTAGCTGTGTCCTTTAAACGACACCATCTCCCTCTCTCTCTCTCTCTCTCTCTCTCTCTCTCTCTCTCTCTCTCTCAGTTTCTTCTGATGGCGGTGCGGAGTCCTCTGCCCTAGCGGATGGCAATGGCAGTGAGGAGGACTACAGCTATGAAGACCTCTGTCGGGCCAACCCCCGCTACCTGCAGCCGGGCGGGGAGCAGCTGGCCATCAACGAGGTACTGGGCTTCATTCCACACGGCAGCAGCCAGTGCAGGAGGCCCGGCTTTCAGGGCCCAGAACCCACTCGTACTTGGCTCTCTGATTATTTCTTAGTGAACATTTGCTAAAACCTGGAATTCTGGCTAGAGAACCAGTGTGGTTTTCTTGCATTTTCAGGGTTGATGTATGTGATTAAGTGTCGCAGGTATAGCTAACTAAAGACATCCCTCCGGGTCAGAGCAGCCAGCTGAGAAGCTTGGCGAGGGCTTCTCAGTTCAGGACATGCCCTCCGTACATTTGTTATCTCGTAATAAATCTAGGAGGTGAGCGTTAGTTACTGCCCACGTTTTAGCAAACACTCTGAGACTAAGAGGCTGAACGACTTGCTAGCAGACGGCAGAGCTGAAGTTAACCACGTGTTTCTCACCACAGATCTGGGCTTCTCCCCGCCCCTTTGCATCTTTAGGCCTTTTTACAGAAGTCTTTCCAGAAGGCGCCTCTAGCCTTTGGAGCTCATGAACAGAGCGCGTGGAGTGTGGCTTCTCAGTGGCAACATCACCAGTTGTTGCTATTGGATCCCCGGTGTCCCCCGTGACATCCCGGGAGCTGAGTGGTTGCACGGCCCTCCGCCCCTACGGCCGGCTGGCTTACGGACGAGCTTAAATTACCTGCTGAACATCCAGACGTCATGCTGTGTTCTCTTTAGTTGCAGTCAACGACACAGTGAGATGCAGAGTCTGCTAAGATTGTGAGGAAAGAACGAAGAGCAGGTTCTGGGTGACGCCGTGAGGGGCTTGCAGGAAAGGGTGTGCTGACCTTTGACGGCTCGGCTCCAGGACGTCTAGTTTGGCTGCTCAGAAGCCCTTTCCGGGGCGAACCGTCCAGATAGTCACACTTGCTGGATGACTGGTGCACAGATGAGTGGACCTGGGGGTTCCTTTAAGAGCGCAGGAGGGGTGCCCGCCTGGGACTCCTCCCCACCCGTGTCGTGTGACGTCACACGCTGAGCATCCGCTGAGCGCCGTCCGTGTGAACCCTCGGGGGCCGGGCGAGCTCAGGGTCCCCGGGCTCCGCGCTGAGCGCCCGCCTCTCCGTTCCAGCTGATCAGCGATGGCAGCGTGGTCTGCGCCGAGGCCCTGTGGGACCACGTGACCATGGACGAGCAGGAGCTGGGCTTCAAGGCCGGGGACGTCATCCAGGTCCTGGAAGCCTCCCACAAGGACTGGTGGTGGGGCCGCAGCGCGGACAGGGAGGCCTGGTTCCCCGCCAGCTTCGTCCGAGTGAGTGTCTTCCTGCCTCTGGGGGCTCAGGGGCAAGAGCCACTGTCCCCTCGTCATCCTTTGAACCAGACCTCCTAGAGGCTGGGGTGTGGGCGGGGAGAATTCCCACCGGGGTCGGCGGGGCGGCTGGCGCCGCTGCTGCGTTTGCAATGCTCAGCTCAGCCCGTGCGGGCCCGGCCCCCCCGCTCCCTTCGCTACCCTCCTCACCGTCCCCGGGGAGTGGAAACCGGGGGCGGGCCGGGTGCCGCCCCGCTGACCTGTGCCCTGCGTGCGACCGCAGCTGCGGGTCAACCAGGAGGAGCTGTCGGAGGGCTCCAGCGGCACCCCGGGCGAGGAGCCGGCGGAGGACGCGGGCCGGGGCCGCCACAAGCACCCCGAGAGCAAGCAGCAGATGCGGACCAACGTCATCCAGGAGATCATGGACACCGAGCGCGTGTACATCAAGCACCTCCGGGACATCTGCGAGGTGAGCTTGGGGGCCTCGTGGCACCGTGCGACGTGCCGCGTGGCCGCTCTGCGCACGCGTGTTCCGGGAGCCCCATCGCCACCGCCGCCTGTGGTGCTGTACAGGCCGCTCGCTCACCAGGTGCTGGTCCACCCTGGCAGCGTGAGCGGCCGGCCGTCTTCAGGGTGACATGCAGCCACCTCCTGCGGGACTCATAGCTGCCACGGGTATTCAGAGGGAGTGACATTCAGGGGAGCGGCACCTGTAGGCGAGACCCAGCTGACCTGACGAAGGACCGAAGGTCTGTCACCGTCCGCCAGCCACCGCCTCTCACCTCTGGCGCGCAGCGAGACCCGAGTCATGCAGCTTGCAGGCGCCTGGCGACGCCCCGGGCTCTGTCCTGCGGGCTCTGGGACCCCGCTCAGCAGCCAGGTCTCTCCCCTGCGGTGTTTTTCGGTTCTTTGGATTCCGTAGAGTGTTTCGCTGGCCCGTCGTGCGCCCCGCCGGCTCACTCCGGCGTCCTGGCCGCGAATGCTGATGCCTGCGCCTTCCGTTCAGCGGCGAGGGTCCGGCAGGAGGCAGGCCAAGTGCGGGCCGCGCTCCGCCCCCGCCCCGCTGCGTGGCTGGACCGACCCCCAGATGAGGACCCCCCGGCGTTGGGCCTCTTTGTGGCAGCCGTCTTGTTCCGTGTGAACCTGCGGTTGAGGGAGTTCCTCTGAAGGGGCATCTTAGGGAAACAGTCACCGCTGATAACTGTCGAGCACGACCGGGCCCTTCACCGGCGCAACTCGACCCCGTGACGCTCACGGGCAGGTCCCACGCGCCCCCATCACGGATGAGGAAGCCCAGACTAAACCAGACCCGCTGGCCTACAGCCTGTTAAAATCCATGCCCAATAGTCAGTGGTCTGTGTTTTACCGTATAGTCAGTTCAGTCTGGGTAATTACACGGTGCCCATCTGGGGGTAATTGTTTCACCTTTTTATGGCCCTTCCTTCCTACCTCCGTATCCTACCCAAGCCGCGTACAGCCAGGGCACTGGGCGTAGAGAATTAGGGGCGCTCTGATTAGCCAGGCCTCAGGTTAGATATCTAGGGATCTGTGTTGTTTCCTGTAGGAACTGGGTGATGGTGGAACCCTCGGCTGGGCCGTTCTTGGCTCTGGGCCGTGACAGTGAGCGTTGCTCCCTGAGCGGCTCAGCCAGCGATGGCATCTGTATCGGACAGGCCTTCTCGGCTGTGAAATGGACTTAGGAATGAGAGAATGGTTATCTTAAGAGTTTAGAAAAAGTGTGACAGTACCAGGTTCTGAGCTCTAATAATTTGAAACCAGGCATTGCTTTCCTATTTCGTAGGGCTACATCCGACAGTGCCGCAAGCACACGGCGATGTTCACGGTCGCGCAGCTCGCCACCATTTTTGGAAACATTGAAGATATTTACAAATTCCAAAGAAAGTTCCTGAAAGACCTTGAGAAACAGTACAATAAAGAGGAACCTCACCTGAGTGAGATAGGGTCCTGCTTTCTTCAACACGTATGTCACCCTCCACTTCTTACTGATAGCGTCCGGCTAAATCATTTTGAAATGTTTCTCCCTGAAGCACAGGGGTCCTCTTTGTTTTGTTCCACTTTGTTTACTTTCTTTCTTTGTCTGCTAGATTAATTTCCTGCAGGATGGAGGTGTCACTTGTAAATTAAGGGGACTGCTGTATATGGTTGATCTTTACCTGAGTGCCCCAAGTCCATTATTTCAAAATCTTTTCAATTTTATGCAGTTTCGACTTAGGGGTTGTATTCGGGGTAGTTTCTAGTAATACCTACCAGGTGTCTATTATATGTTAATCGCTGTGTTCAGGGTTATATGTCAGCTCCTGTACTGCTGTGACGCAGGTATGATTATTTTCCCCGTGTTCCAGTTGCAGAAGCTAGGCTTCACCCAGAGAGTAAGTGACGCAGGGTCACACATTAGTAATTGGCAGACGTGGATTCAGGACAAAGGCGTGCGGCTCTGGGACCCAAGCCTGTACCTGCCTCAGAACAGTCTCCTGATGCTGGCCTGAGCTTGCCAACTGGTGACTGACTGTCACTTTTTAATACAACAGATTTCAGAGGAAGACGATTCCGTCCCCAGCCAGAATGGTCAGGGTGCAGTACCAGAAGTGGTAACACCAGTGACCGGGCTAGTGTAGCACTCGCTCCTCTGGGCCCAGCAGCGTTACGGCGGCTGTGGAACGGGGGCCGATCCTCGGGTGGACTGTCTAAACGGCTGGAGACGCTGTTGCTGGTGGTCGTCTCCAGCTGGAGGGGTGCGCCCGTGAGGGCTCTGGGCCTGTTTGGGACTTTGTAGGAGCACTGTCTGGCCAGAGCAGGAGGTTCACGGGAACAAGTCGTAGGAGAGAAGCTTCCAGGTCAGCCAAGGTGAGGCTGCAGAGTGGCACGCAGATCTTGCTGTGGAGGACAGGAGAGCCTAGCTTGGGGACAGAGGTGTCACTGCTTCTGGGGAGACAGGGAGGTGGGCCTGGGCGAGGGTGACAGCAGAGGGACGCAGAACGAGGGGTTTGGCTGGAGACGTGGTGAGCCAGAGGACAGCCAGGTATAACCTGGGGTAGGACCCAGGCCGAAGACACCGCAGCTGCGGGCGGGTGGTCGTGTGTGCAGGAGGCGGCCTTGGGGCTGAGGAGCCTCGGGGGGCCGGGAGGGGCCCCCTCGGAGTCCCGGGGGGGTGGAGCAGCCTGGAGGAGGTGGGGAGGGGAGGAGGTGGCCCCTACGTGGATGGCAGGTGGCAGGGTGGGAAGGAGACCTGTGACCAGGAGACGGGGCTTTGCGTCCTCCTGCTCACGTGGAGAAGCCCACCTTCCCGGGAGAGGAGAAGGGACAGGCGGCAGCCAGGTGCAGGGACAGGACCTCCCTCTTCTCCTGGATCAGGTGACACAGGGGGTGACACAGAGGGCGCCGCTCCCTTTCGGGGCGCCCTTTCGGGGTCTGTGGAAGGGGCCTGGCGTGGGGCTCTGCGTCCTCGGCAGCCTCTCCCTCCACCCCCAGGGTCTGGATGTGGCCCCTTCCCACGGGCCCCCCTGTCCAGGAACCTCCCCGTGGGTGGGGGGGTTGGCGCTGGGTGTTGTCCGTCCTCGTCAGGGTCCAGAGCCGCCCTGTCCTGACGGAGTTGTGCCCCCCTTCCCAGCAAGAGGGCTTCGCCATCTACTCCGAGTACTGCAACAACCACCCGGGCGCCTGCGCTGAGCTGGCGGGCCTGATGAAGCAGGGCCGCTACCGACACTTCTTCGAGGCCTGCCGCCTGCTGCAGCAGATGATCGACATCGCCATTGACGGCTTCCTGCTGACGCCCGTGCAGAAGATCTGCAAGTACCCGCTGCAGCTGGCCGAGCTGCTCAAGTACACCACCCAGGAGCACAGGTGAGGCACCCAAGAGGATGCAGGGTCACGTGAGGCTTTCGCAGGGGGCTCGGGGGTGGGCGCAGGGGAGGGGCTTCCCCTGGACGCCTGCGCGCGGGAGGGGGCGCGCAGCGGGGGCGCAGAGCGGCGGTGCCGGTGCCGGGTGGGCTGCGGTGCCCTCCTGATCTCTCAGTCAGCTCTCGGGAAGACGTTTCCGGGTCGTTTAGAAAGGTTAAGGTTGTTAACTACTGGAGTGGGGTCATTGAAGAGGCTGCCGAATATCCATTTCTAGAGATATTAGAAAATAAGAATTAATTCTTAAACTGTGTCATGAGCAGGTGAGGCATTTTTATTGTGTTGTCTGTCATTATAATTGACATGTTTTATAAATGCTCTTTTGTAGCTACTCAGTAGTGAATAAAAACCATTAAAACAATAGACTGGTGTGAACACAGTTTCAGAAATATTTTCTTTCCTCTTATTTATCCTTAAGATGTTTCAGGCCAGCTCACCCTCAGAGCAGTACAGTCAGCCCTCGGTATCCGTGGAGATTGGCTTCAGGACCCCTGGACACTAAAATCTGAGGATACTCAAGTCCCTTATAGAAAATGGCTCGGTATTTACATCTAACCCATGCACAGCTTCCCAGATAGTTTAACTCATCTCTAGATTACTTCTGATATCTAATGCCATGTAAATACCATGTAAATAGTTGCAAATACAGTGTAAATGCTGTGTAAATAGTTGCTGGCCTGTGGCAAATTCAGGTTTTGCTCTTTGGAACTTTCTGGAATCTTTTTCCCAAATATTTTCAATCTGCGGTTGGGTGAATCACGGATGCAGAACCCCTAGGTATGGAGGGCTGGCTGTGTTATGTGCTGGAACAAAAAGTTCCTTCGCAGAGGGGGGAGGACACAGAAAAATTTGAACTCTGGAAGAGTAGGGAGCCTCCAGGGCCTGGCGGAGTGTGTGGGCTCCACCTGGGGGACACATCCTCCTGAGAGCCTGTTGGGCCCTGAGCCCTTTCGGGCCCAGCTCGGTGCTTTGCTCTGTCTCCTAATACCGTCCACCCTGTTCCCTCTGGCTCTGAGCATGGGCTTCTCGGCACGGTTACCTGAACGCTCCATCTCCCTTTGGGGCTTACTTTGTGAATTCTTCTGAGGGACCCCAAAACATTGACCTCTGCTTACCGAGTGGCAGCTCATCACTTCCCCGCGTGCACAGAACAACGTCTGATCGTGCTGTGATTGTACGTGAGCTGGCACCCGTTATGTGTTGGAGCAGGCCTGCCCCCTCTCTGAGATGTGGGGAAGGGTCTCCAGCACGGGGCCCCTTTCGCCGGCAGCCATGGGGTTCTCGCTGTGTTCTCAGCAGCCCACAACTGGCAGGCCAGTGGGGACACAGCCGTCGTCCAGTAGGGTTTTAGGACAAAGCTTACTGTTTTCGATGAGAACCAGACCACATCCGTGTCACGGCACAAAGCTTTCACTCCACCTGCAGCCCTTGGAAGGCCTTGGAAGGACAGTCTTGAAGGGGTCTAGTGGGAAAAAGGAGCGGGGAGAAATTGTGCCCAGAGGAAATCTGCTGCAGCAAACCACACGGCTCTGGGTTTTAACATCTAACTGCTGCCCCGAGAGCAGCGAGATTCTCCATGGCGGCGCCTGCTCTGGAGGGTGCGGGGGACAGGTCATTCTTCTGTCCTCTGCGCCTGGACTCCTGCGGAGAGACGGGGCTGGGAGAGGGGTCTTTTTGCAATTAGATCAGAAGGTCGAAAGAAAGAGCTGGGTCGCTAAGCAACATACCCAGATGATGATGTTAGTTTCAAGAATTAAGGTGAAAGGAATAAGAGAAAGGAGTTGATTGAAATGAATAAAAGGAAAGAGCTATGTATGTTTTTCTTTTTCTGATGGACAAATCAGAAAACTTTGACAGAAAGAAAATAGCAAAGTCAAGCGAGTCACAAATTTGAAGAAATTTTTTTTAAAAGAATAAAAAGTCATCGTGATGAGGAACCTGAGAAAATAAATAAGCAAATTAAGAAGCAGAACATCTTGAAAGACAGGGAAGCGGTGCCGGGAGTGTCCTCATCACCCTTCAACACTTAATTTTTCTCTTTTAAGGGCATTTTTTCACTCTGAGGCATTTGCATAGTCTGGCTGTTTCCAAAAAAAATCATTTTAAAAGAAATGACAAAAAGCCCATTTCCTTGTCTGAAGTAAAACAAAACAAAATATTTTTAAAAACCGTTACACTCTGCCTCTCTCCTGGAATTGTACAGAAAAACTTGTGGGAAAAAAGTACAATTATTTTGCACGCTTTCTTCATTGCTGGAGCCCTTTCTGAGGGCGTGTTTGCTCCCGTTATTTTGGCAGCCCCTGCGTGTCACTTTGTTCTTCTTTTCTGCTCCGCTTCCGTCTGAAGACAGTGGGGTCTGGTCTGTCCGGGAATGGGGGGGGGGGGGCGGGTGCCCAGGGACCTCCCAGGAGTGCAGATGAGCAGTGTTTGGTACATTGACAGCAGAGTCTGCTCCCAAGGCTTTTTTCCTGGCTGTGCAGGAGGAGTGCAATCCAGTCCACCTGAGACCCAGAGGCTCTGTGTGTCCTGGAAGACACAGGAAAGTGTGGGGAAAAAAAAAAGACTTAGCTCTTTAGCTGGACGACCGGTTTACATGTCCCTGAATTGTTAACGTGAAGCGAGACTTGAATGTAAACCTTTCTGGCCCCAGACACACTCTCTGGCAGCCTGTGTGCAGATCGGAGCTTCAGTTTTCCTGGTGCCTCCAGGGTTAGAGGGGCTGCTGGGGGAGGCACGTGAGTCTGATTTGACAGTGGCCGGTGGAAAAAGCACCAGAAGTAAACATGCGTGGATGAGGGAAATGTCGTGTCCGCAGTTACGTAACTCACTGTGTCCTCCCCTCCTTTCCTGACTCAGAGCCAATCACCACCCTTGAGAATGGGTGGGGATCATTAAAGTACTTTATATGGCAGAGCTAGCTCTATATGAGGACCAGAGCATTAACAGAGGCCTGTCTTTTCTTTATTAATGAAAATAATCCGTCGTCACTGTGGCTAGAACTTACTTCTTGTGGCCTTTGCTTCATTTCACTGTGGCTTCTGGGAAACGAACGACAACATTCTTATTCCACAGAATTCTGGGTGGCATTCGGTCAGCTCCCTTAACCGATGCGAACTGTAGCCTATTCACGAAGGAACAAGGGAAGGGGAACAATGGCTATTGTTTAAAGGCCATCTTGTCTAGACTGTCAGTGTACAGTCACGGATGGAATGTATTATTTCGTGGGTCCTCATTTGCAAGGTGCCCATTACGTGGTTAAAATTAACCCCTCACTTTGCAGCGATTACAGCAACATAAAGGCAGCGTACGAGGCCATGAAGAACGTCGCCTGTTTGATCAATGAGCGAAAACGCAAGCTGGAAAGCATAGACAAGATAGCACGGTGGCAGGTGTCCATCGTGGGCTGGGAGGTACGTGGGAGCCCACCCCCTACCTGCGGTCCATCGTGGGCTGCGGGGCACCTGGGAACCCTCCCCGCTCAGCGCCCGGCTCGGCCCACACACCCCCGACCTGTGGTCGTCTAAGGTGACGGCCCACTTTGTGTCCCGTGATTGGCGCCCTGTGCTCTTGGCTTTAATGGCACGATATTTTGATGCACCTTGGTGAAGCTAGCAGTCAAACGCTTGACCCTCCACCTCCACCAGGGTGTGCTCTGCAGAGCGTGTGTAACCAACTTATTGCGTACACCCTGTCTCTCCTGCTTGACTGTGGGCTCCGTGAGAGCAGCTGGAGAACGCTTACAGTGCAGGTTATGTCGTGGTGGGAGTGTGACTCCTGTATGATCTGGGCGAGACTGATGGTCCGTCTGTATGACGGGGAGGGAAGCGTTACCTATCTCGTAGGGCTGTTGTGAGGATCGCGTAAGACAGGGCCACGCAGCACTTGATACACAGCCTGTGGTGATGGCCCAGGGCACACGCGCACACGTACACACACACGCCTTTATTTATTAAAACAGCAGTGACGGTAGCTAGTGCTTGTACTGTGTTCACACATGCCTGGCGCTGGTCTGAGTCGTTTAAGTATGTGAACTCATTTAACCCTCTCAATAGTCCTATGAAGTAGGAACTATTATTACCCCATTTAACAGATGGGGAAACTGAAGCACGGAGAGGTGAGGGAGCAGAGTGGCACCCACGGACCACTGCACCTGAGGCCGTCACCGAGGACAGCAAGCCCACGTTGTTCAGATGGTTTTCAGACACAGGAAGAGTCACCCTGCATCAGATTAATTGGTCAGAGCTCACTCGCCCCAAGGATTGTGAAAAGTTTGGATGGAGAAGTTAGGTTTTTAACTAAAGCAGGTGACAGCAGTGAACACTGGAGGGAAATACTCTTCTTTCAAGGCCCTCATGGACTCTGGGAGTTCAGACGGGACCTTGGGGTCCGTGGGTCTAAGTCTCCTGTGAGCCAAGAATCCAGGGCACAGAATCGCTGCAGGCAAGTAAATAGAAAAGCTATTTCGGAGTCGAGATCTTTTGCCTCCAAAAACTATTGTGTATAACTGGGACTAGAGGAGGGTGAAATCTTAAAATCAAAGGCCAGTGTCATACCAAATACCGCAAAGTTACATTGGATTAGACCCGACCTAAATATTACAGAAGTGTGTTTCTCCTCCTATTCTTGGACTCTGACGTTTAGGGGATAGTTTCTTGTCAGAAGTTTACCAATTTCTTGCTGGCAGTTTGCCATCTGGCCTCTTGTTTCCAAGACCCTGAGCTAGTTATGCCGGGGAGCTGCATAGAAGCCCCCCCGAGTCTGCAGCACTGAACCCCTAGCCACAGGGGGTCTCCTTGTTCTCGGGGGTCGGTCCAGGCCAGCTGCCATTTCGGATCCTGACTGGATCCCACCCATCCAGAATTTTTCACCAGCTCTTTCTGATAAGGGAGACCCCTCAGGTAACATAGGGGCTCAATCACGTTTTCCCATGGAATAGGGAAAAGGGAGAAGAGTTTTCCTGCACAAGGAGGCTGACGGCCGAGGTCTGACCGGCCTTTGAGGCCCTGCCCTGCGCGTGGGCCTCTCGTGTTACTGGCCCACCTGTGGGGGTTCGTGCCAGGGCCTCCCCCCACTCCAGCTCCACCCGATGCCCGGTACCCTGAGACCTCGCGTCGGGGGACCTCAGGACATGTGTCCACCCTTCCCTCCAGGGCCAGGACATCCTCGAGCGCAGCTCGGAGCTGATCCACTCTGGGGAGCTGACCAGGGTCACCCGGCAGGGCAAGAGCCAGCAGCGGACGTTCTTCCTGTTTGACCACCAGCTGGTGGCCTGCAAGAAGGACCTGCTGCGGAGGGACGTGCTCTACTACCGCGGCCGCACGGACATGGACGCCGTGGAACTCGTGGACCTGGAGGACGGCCGCGACGGTGCCCGCACCCTCGGCGTCAGAAACGCCTTCAAGCTGGTCAGCAGGACGGGTGACGAGGCGCACCTGTTCTGTGCCAAGAAGCCTGAGGACAAGGCGCGGTGGCTGCAGGCCTGCAGGGACGAGCGCAGGCGGGTGCAGGAGGACCGGGCGATGGGTGAGCCCTGGCGTCTCGGCCCCTCCCCCGCCTCTCCCGGTTCACCCCCCGCGGGGAGAAGACCAGGGAACCGCAGGTCCTGATATTCCTAAACCTGCTTACGAGACCGACAGGGACAGGTGTGCCGTGGGTCCTATTGTTGGACCCATTTCACAGATGAGGAATCTGAGGCTGAAGGCACCCGCCCACTCTTAGAAGGCAGGTTGTCACTCTTCACGTGTCCCGGTAGGGCGAATGGTGACGTGGCCGTCCTGGTGATAATCCTCCTCCTTCTCCACTCTCTTCAACCCCTTATACTTACTTCCTGAAGGATTAAGGCTCTTTGCTTCAGGTGATGGAGCAGACCTCAGGGTTAACGTGGGTTCGGTGCAGGTTTTATTCTGAAATGTTTTCACTTGTTTTGAATACATATCACATTTGTTTCTAAATCCAGGAATGGAAATTTCAGAAAATCAGAAGAAACTCGCCATGTTAAATGCTCAAAAGGCAGGACACGGAAAGTCAAAAGGTAAGTTTTGGAGAAGGTTTTTCACCTCCTTAGTGTGTGTGTGTGTCAGTACTGGAATTAAAATGGGGAGAAATGCCCGAAGCTGTTAGGTATGACCGACTCTTAAGTGAAGGAGAGAAGTGTGGGTAAAACAAGATGATAGTTCAGAGCAGTGGACGGTTTAAAAACCAAATCTGCATTTGGTTCTGAACGTGCTTTAGTACGTGCTTACGCTTGGAGAGGAGTCTGTACAAGGTGTTTGAGTTGGGGCCGAGGAGCTTCTAGACCCCCCTGCCCTGCCCTCTGAGCCTCCCCCTGCGGAGGGAGGGATTATCCGTCCCCAGGCCAACCAGCCCAGGAGTCTGGGGCATGTGAGGAGGAAATCTCCAACCCCAGACTGCTTGTCAGCTGAAGGCACGTCCGAGTTCAGGTGAGAGAAAAGTTGTAAAAGTTCACTGTGTCAAGCAAGGAGCGAAAGCAAAAGAAGATCCTCTGGCTTCTTTAGAGCCTGGATTCTCTACCCTGCAGGCACATTCCGTGGGAATGACCTGGGCAGCTCTTACAAAATACCAAGGCCCGGGACACGGACCCCAGAGTCCACACGTGCATAGTACAAATATTCTAGCCCGACAGAAATGAAACAATAAGGATTCTTATTCCAAAAGTACGTGTTGTATTTCTGCAAACTCTATTCATGTGAAATTTATCCCATTCGGTATTTTCCTACCCGAAAATGCAAAAACAAGGACCAGTTGAGCCCAGGACTGATGGGCCGAGAAGAATTTATTACCAGAACAGCATTTGGCAAAGCCCTGCTTCCTCCGCTCTAATGCAGAATTCCCTGCCACCCCCCCTCCGCCACACACACACACACACACACACACACACACACACACACACACACACAGAGTTAACGGATATCTTCAAGGCAGAAAATCTCATTTTAAGTATTTATTTCTTGCATCTCCACTTTGGATGGCAGGTGACTGGTAAATACCAGTTTGTTGGGATTCACTAGTTCCCGTCCATATCTTCCAAGGATCACTGGGCTCAGCGGCCAGGCAGCTAGTTCGAAGGAGCACTCATGTTTCTGGGGGTCGCCTGTCCTGCACTTTCCATGAGTTGTCCCATGTCATCCTCTCTGCCGCCCTGGAGGAGGAGGAGAGCCTTGCGGCAGGTCAGGGGCACGGACGGATTGTGGACGGAGGCCTCTCTTCCTCCCAAACTCCCACCCTCTCCTCTTTCCATGCCGACTTTCACAGTTAGCGTGTGGTCTTGTAGCTAATTTAACACAACCTTCTGACCACCTGTGCGCAGGTTTTATCTGCCAGTTCCAAAGAAAGTTTTGGTTAATTCGATGAGGTATCAGGGGCACCACTCTAAGCACGTACCTTATATTCACTCATTTAATTCTCGTAACAGCCCAGTGGGCACCGTTACCCTGTCTTAGACATTGGAAAACTGAGGCTCAGAGGAACCAAATTACTGCACCCCGTAAGTGGCAAGCAGCATGAGCTCCGGGCTCTCATAGAAAGCACTTCGCTGCTTCTCATCCCGCACAGACGTCCAGTTCCAGTCCTGCCGGCGAAATTTACACAGTGGCCCTGGGTTTCTGTTCCCTTCCCGCTCACTTGGCTGTCACGGTGGCGTCCTGGGAGGGTTTTAAGTGAGGATTCAGTGCGGTAGCCTGTGTCCCGATCGGCACACAGGGTCTGAGCGTAAGTGTCAGGACGGCCGTTCGGGGCCCCTTGCGGGGAGGTGACTGGAGGGCCGGCCTGGGGCGTGGGGACCGGCACTTGCTTTGCCCTTCGGGCTGCCGCGGCGCTGAGTCCGTGGCCCTCTGCCCTCCCCACCCCTGCATCAGGCTACGGCGGAGGATGCCCCTCGGCGCCCCCACTCCAGAGCCTGCGGCCGGTCCACCAGCGCCACGTCACC
This sequence comes from Physeter macrocephalus, assembly GCF_002837175.3. Taxonomy (NCBI): domain Eukaryota; kingdom Metazoa; phylum Chordata; class Mammalia; order Artiodactyla; family Physeteridae; genus Physeter; species Physeter macrocephalus. Next base: position 3,052,848 of record NC_041226.1, on the reverse strand, counting down.
GTGCCCGCCCGCCTGCCGCAGCAGCAGGTGTTCGCCCTGGCGGAGCCCAAGAGGAAGCCGTCGCTGTTCTGGCACACCTTCAACAAGCTCGCGCCCTTCAGGAAGTGACGCGGGGGGCCGGGGCGAGGGGCCCCCGTGCCCCTCCTGGGCCCCGTCCAAGGAGGCTCCTCGGCCACGTGGCACCGGGACCCGGTGCTGAAAACCTCTCCTGGGGACGCAGTGAGGGGGACCTGGCCTCGCCTGCGGTCGCAGAGGCCCAGATGCCTTCTCGGGAGGGAGGGGGGTCATGACGCACAGCTCCAGGGTCCCCCGGACCGCTCCCCGCCGTGAGCCCACCGGGGCGGCCGGGGGGCCGGGGTGGGCTCTGGAGATGCCGGGCGGGGAGCCGGGAGCGTCGCCGAGGGCGAGCCGCAGTCAGGCCCGGGCGGCGCTCCCCGAGGAGGATGGGCGGGGCCGCTTTGCCTTCGGTCCTGAAGGGGAGGGCAGTGGCGGGGTCAGGGGGTGGCGGGCGGTGACCGCAGCCCCGTCGGGGCCCGGGGGTCCCCTGGCGTCTTCCGCATCCGCGCCGTCGCCAAATGGTGGGCCGGCCTCTCCCGCAGGCTCCTGCGCACGTGGTCCGGGGCCCGCGGTGCACAGAGACCCACGCGCTCCAAAGGCGCCGTTGCTTTCAGGGGGCAGGGAGCCCGCTGCTGGCCTTGTACGCCTGTCCCCGCCCGTGTGCCACTCCCCGAGCAGAAACCTGAGAAACTGCACGCACGTGCACGTCCAGGAGGAAGAGCGATTTCCTTTCGTCTGATGGCGAAGTGCAGGCCTCCCGGTTGAAACGCGTCCTTAGAAGAGCGTCCGTGTGCCCGTTCCTGCCTCTGCCCCGTCCTCGCCGATCAAGTGACAGTGACACGCGCCTTCTTCACTGAAAACCACGAGGCTCGAGGGTCCTGCTTCCCCCACGTTTGAAGCCGACTCTGTCCCATACCCCCGAGCAGTGGTGCCAGCCGTGCCACGACAGGCCTCTGAAGGTCGGTCCCGTCTGGAGGAGCCCTCAGGAACAGATGCAGACTGAGAGCGGCCTCCTCTGGCGAAGGCCGCGCGCCTGACGCTGTCAGCAGCAGGCCTCCTCGCCTTCTCTAGACGGTAAATTTTGATGAAAATGGCTTTTAAACGTGCCGGGAGGAAACGGGCTCGGCCACGGAGACACCTTCCATTGACCTCATGCACCGGGCGGGGGCCCTGTTACATGTCGTGTGGTTTTCTACTCGGGAATCTCTTTTTGGTGTTGAAACCTCGAAAGTTCTCTTTTCTCCCCAGTCCCTGCTGGAGAATAAACACACCTGTACGGGCCTAACAGAGGGGACACCTGAGACTCCAGGTGTGGCCCCCCTCCTCCTCACACCCAGAGCTGTTCCCGGGGGGCAGGGGGACCCAGGCTGTGCTGCGTCTGCGGACCTCGGGGCCCAGGTCCCGGCACGGACGCCGCTTCTGTGAGGAAGCTTCTCGGGAGGTGCCGTGGGTCCGCGTGCTTGTGGGGGTGTGTGTGTGTTTCCTTTCTGAATAGACTTCTCAATTTTCCTCGCATTTATATAACTGACCTTTTTACTAACAAGATACAGTGATAAATTTTGAAGACTATGCTTAGTATGCGTTTCGTGGGCCGCCTCAGCAAACGTTGTCGGGCCTCTGTGCTAAACAGAGTTGTTTGTACATACAGCAGTTGTGAACAGTTGGGTTGCTTTTTTTGTTTTTTTTTTTTTTAATAGAATTACTTTGAGGAAGTTAAGAGAATCAGTTGCTCATGTTATATTTCCAGTGAGGACTCACCTCCAGTGCAGAAGCACCCAGAGGGCCCCCATCTCCCCCCATCCCCCCATCTCCCCCCATCTCCCCCCGTTGTCCAGACACAGGGACAAAGGGCTGGACGTGCTGTCGGCAGCCCTGGTCTGTCTCTCGGCCGGGCCCTGACTCCTGGCTCCCCTTTCCTCCCCTCAAGCTTCCCAACAGAGGAGCAGGAAGCACGGACACCAGGGCACGTGGTGACAGTCCCTTGGTCAGATGTCCATCCTAGGTGGCTCCTGCTTGAATTTCCAGGTGATTTGAAAACTGCTAAAATGCATTTAAAAGGATAGAACGTCCTTTGTCCTCTTTAAATCTGTGTGTCTAGCTTGGGTTTATTAGCAAAAGCCTGCGTTCTCTACAGAATAGATGGCTCGGTGTTCTGTTTCTATATTTGCCGAACTTCCTTCTTGATTTCTCACATGTTCCACTTGGAGAGAAGAAGAGAAAAAACGAAGAGCCCCCTGTACACGTTGTGTGTGAATTTCACTGGGAATCTCACTTTCTCTGTCTGTCTTTTTCTCTTTTTAACACTACACTGCGTGATATGCCGAACTTCCTTCTTGATTTCTCACATGTTCCACTTGGAGAGAAGAAGAGAAAAAACGAAGAGCCCCCTGTACACGTTGTGTGTGAATTTCACTGGGAATCTCACTTTCTCTGTCTGTCTTTTTCTCTTTTTAACACTACACTGCGTGATATCGGTGGACCACGCCCCCCCCCCCAGAAAAAGATGGCGTAACATTTTGATGCATTTCACTTACTCTATCATGTGTCAGAGTTTGCCAGCTCTGTTGAAAGACCTTTGAAATGGCCTCGGGTCCAAAGCAGCCTTCTCGGTTTTCGATGACGCCTAACGTGTATAACAGCCTTGCAGTAGATTGTAAGCAGTCGTACAACAGAATGCCTGGGAAGTCCTGGAGGAATGGCATTCTTTGTCTTTGGCCTGCAGACTGGAAGAAGAGGGACAGGGATTTGCCAGGGCTTTCCTGGGACACCTTCTGTGTCTCTTGCTCTCGGTACATCTGATCTCTTCCCACCCCCCTGCCGTAGACCTGATTTTGTAGTAGAAAACATTTCACCCCCATCTCCACGCTCCTTCTGAATATTGTCGTGCCTTTTTATTCATAATACAAAGACTGAGCTCCATGCCTGTTCAGAAAATCCCCTCAATCCTACATTGCTGTTGTCTAGACACAGAGCAAAAGTGCATTTAATGCAAAACCTGTTTCACAATAGAAATCTTTTGTAAAAGCCGTGCGCCAGCATTTTGTCGGTTGGGAATCTCTACAGGCCCAGACAGCTGATTCTCTTCAGCGCAGATCCAACTTAGTTACCAAAAAAGCCAGAAGAGAAGAAACCCGACGGCCTGAGTTAGGGACGAAATTGCAGTGTAATAGTTTGCTGAGGAGAGGAGAAACAGACGTGTCCCTCACAGTTCAGTGCCAACAAGCGTGGATAAATGTGGCTCGCAGGCCAGGGATGCCGGGCACACATCGAGAAGGCCAAACTGTCCCAAAGCAGTTGTCCCTGTATAAGCTTAGCCCGCAAGTTGTTCTCCCTGTTAACATTTCACCTGGCAGATGCTGCTCTTCTCAGGATGGATACAACGAAGGTGGAGTCCAAAGGATTCTGAAAATAATAAGTAGAAACTGTGTGATCTTGAAAAAAAAAAAAAAAAAAACAAAACACCCCAGGAGCATAAATATCGGAGGCAAATTTAGTAACAACAAACTTAACATTACTGTCTTTAGTTGTTTATTAGGTATCTGACACTTGAATTTAGAAAATACCGTAACTGATTCTGTAATTTAACAGTTGGTCTCTTTTTGTAAATATTAGCATCCGCAGTGTTTGACTTACCTACTTCGCAAGGCTTTGGGTGACCTGTTCCTTCAATTCTAACTCACCGGCATCGAGGTGATGCTATCTGTATAGGTCAAGTGACAGCTTCCAGACAGATGAAGTGGCTGTTGACAGCTGAATTGTGTTGTACAAGATCACTGTAACTTGATATGTATTCTCTCTGAAGTTTTTGTAAAAAAAAAAAAAAAAAAAATTTACAATGTTATTTGAATGATTTCTTGTAAATGCTGTGAATCTATATTTGTTGTTTTGTATCTGTATATTAAAGTTAATTTGCCAGACTGGCTCTAGTAATGCATTGGAGTGTGTGTGTGTGTGTGTGTGTGTGTGTGTGTGTGTGTGTGTGTAACATATATTTTAAATGGAGAGTGAGTGCTAGGAGGGTTTCTGGGATTTGCAGCTCCTTCCCTGCCTGGACCCTGACAGATTTCTTCTCAGCAAAGAATCATCCATTGATGAACTGACAGAAACTGCTTGGGTGGGTGCGGGAGAAGGAAGGCTCTGAGGGGATCAGAGAGGGGCCCCTCGACTTGAAAGAAGCCACCGAGTATCGGGATGAGACTGGCAAAGCCAAAGCTGGCGTGAGAAGCCCAGCTCTGGCTCCCGGGGGTGCAAGGCAGATGCGGGCCCTTCCCGGTGCTTCTGGACCCGCAGGTGGCCCGGCTCACTTAGCCTTGGTGAGTGGGCTGGCTAAGGGTTTCCTTCCCTAGTTAGCAGCTCAGCAAAGGCAAGCAGACAGCCCACCGCTGCTGGGAGCGCCAGCGGGAGAGCGAGCGCCCCCGCGAAGGTCGCGCAGCGCCCCGCTCCGTTTGTTTGCTCGTGACAGCTGCCCCCCTCCTTGGGCTGGACGGAAGGCGCTTTGCTTGGGGGGCCGGGGCTGTGGAGGCGCCGGAACCTAACCCCCCTCGGAGGGCAGTGCCCGCAGCCCAGGAGGGCACCCCGTGGAGGGAGCAGAGGGCTGGGGGTAGGGCCCTTCTCAGAGGGGTTCTGCGGAGACGGCCGGCACGGGAGCCACCCTGCCACCGGGCACCAGACAGACGGTGAAGCGGGCGATCCTCCCGTGGGGCGTGTGCTCCAGGGGGACAAGCGCGTAGGGCATCACTAGAACGCAGCGTGCGTTGTGGACATTTGAGTTCTAGAAGGACTTCAGGGGTGGGGGGTGGGGGCCGGAGGCAGGGCCCGCGCAGACCCCCGAGGCGGAGCCCCGAGCAGCCCTGGGTGAGCTGCTGGGATCCGAGTGCGATGGGAGTTGAGACAGCGATGGTGGAAGGACCATCTCGGGGCTGCGGCCGGGGCGCTGGGTTGTACCGGGCGGAGTCTCGGCGAGGAGAGCTGCTCCAGGGCCAGAGAAAGGGCGGACTTCCCACCCGAGGCAGGCGGATGCCTGGCGAGACAGAATCCAGCAAAGAGACAACGAGAAAGGAGAGCGGGCCGCTCTCAGCATGCTCGGCGAGGATGCAGGTCCCCCGTCATCACCTGGGTGGCTGCCCGCTTCTGCCTGGGGCGCTGGGCGCTGCTGCCATAATCGGATGCAGGAAGGGATGGCGTGGAGGGTGCGTCTGTGACTGGACCGGCCGCTGGAAGCACGGGGCTGGCATGCAGGTGGGGGAGGGCTGAGCAGGGAGCAGGCAGCTGGGGGTGAAGATGCACCCGGCGCCCCAGCCTCAGCCCTGAGCGAGGCAGAGCAGGGGAAGGGGCCCGGCGTGGGGAAGGGGCCAGGGGGGCAGATGAAAGAGGCTGTCCGCGGGGCCGCATGCTGCGCACACGCCTGGCCCTGAGAAAGGACCCAGGCGTCCGGGCGGAGTTAGGGGTCAAGAGGCCAGGCCCTTAACCTGTGACGTAATTAGACCCCGCCCCTGCCTGCGACGCTGGTACAGTTATGCCTGCCATACAGAGAAGGCAACTGAGGCACAGTGAGGGTAGGGGGTTACCTCTGTTCAGGGGGGACTCGCCCTGCACCCCACTCTCCCTGGGGCCTCTGCATTCCAGCTTGGCTCTCAGAGTTGGTTCTGTGAGAAACAGCGTTGGGTGCATTTGTTCTCTCGATGCTATTTTTAAAGTCAGAAATCAATGTTCATAGACACTGATGGGAGAAGATAAGAATCAGTGATCACATGGGATTGAAAAAATAGTTTCACCATGTTTTTCTTAGTGCCGTGTGTGTGTGTGTGTGTGTGTGTGAGAGAGAGAGAGAGAGAGAGAGAGAGAGAGAGAGAGAGAGAGAGAGAGGAGAGAACAGGCATTAAACTCTTAGGCACTCGAATGCCTACACTAAAAGGAACTACAGAGTCAGAGAGATCTAGTTAAGTGATGTCAGTTCTAAGGGTCCGGGATCCGATCGAGGCCTGAGAGCACCGTCTTCGGTTTGGTCCTATTAGCTCGTGATGAGAGAGAAAGAGAGAGAGAGAGAGAGAGAGAGAGAGAGAGAGAGAGAGAGAGAGAGAGGAGAGAACAGGCATTAAACTCTTAGGCACTCGAATGCCTACACTAAAAGGAACTACAGAGTCAGAGAGATCTAGTTAAGTGATGTCAGTTCTAAGGGTCCGGGATCCGATCGAGGCCTGAGAGCACCGTCTTCGGTTTGGTCCTATTAGCTCGTGATTGATCGCGGAGAGGAAGCAAAGGCACACATGTCACTCTAAGGGGAGGGTCCTGCGTGGGGACTCCTCCCTCCAGACTCGCCTGGAAGCTGCCTCACCTCCTCTCGCTACCTAGAGCCTGTCCTACAGAGTGAAGTCAGTCAGAAAGAGAAAAACAAATACCGTACGCTAATGCACATATATGGAATCTTAAAAAAAAAGGTTCTGCAGAACCTAGGGGCAGGACAGGAATAAAGACGTAGACTTAGAGCATGGACGTGAGGACACGGGCAGGGGGAAGGGTAAGCTGGGACGAAGTGAGAGAGTGGCATGGACATATATACACTACCAAATATAAAATAGATAGCTAGTGGGAAGCAGCCACATAGCACAGGGAGGTCAGCTCGGTGCTTTGTGACCACCTAGAGGGGTGGGATAGGGAGGGCGGGAGGGAGACGCAAGAGGGAGGGGATATGGGGATGTATGTATACATATAGCTGATTCACTTTGTTATAAAGCAGAAAGTAGCACACCATTGTAAAGCAATTATACTCCAATAAAGTTGTTAAAAAGATAATAATTATAATAAAATAAATCGAAAAATAAAATAAAAAGGACGGAAAGAAGGAGTTAACTTGGCCGAACTAAGTGGTGTTGCTGGAAGATGACCCTGGCTCAAGTGTTGCCTCAACTTTTGAAGTTCTTCCAAGACACCTTGTGCTTACTTGTTCCCTCCCCTTCCTGCTGTTTTGCAGATCTATCCACTAGGGAATTGCGTGGCAGGAAGGTGTGATTTTATTTAGTTTGCTCCTGATTCCTTGTTTGCATAGCACCTGGGTGCCGCCTGCAGCCCTCGGGTTCAGGTAAGAGCCTTAGGAAACAATTTCTTTAAATTCAATTTAAGGCATCAGAGTCCTAAAGCAGCTCTTGTATTACTGGTGTGTGATAATCCTGCTTAAGTAGGTATCTGTCTGCAGGGCTTTGGGTAGGCAAGGGGTTAAGCCAGTTCCGAAAGACATTCTTAAGAGACTAAACGGGAGACAGAAGCAGATTTTGAAGTTCTTCTGCTAGAACTCTGCAAACTGCCTGCGAGGAGGGATGAAACCGTAGAATAAATCATGAGAATTAGCAGACCTTTCTAGAGAGCTTTCTAAAGAAGCCCATGGATTTTTTTTGCACAAATGTCAACATGTACCTTTTTATATTCATGGCAATACTAACTTACCCAGTGTAGTTTAAAACAAGGCCTTCAACATATGTTGAAGAAGAAATACATATGTACAAAGTATAGAGAAAGTGGAAGAAAATGTATTCAGTGAAGGCAATTTGGAGATTTAGGTTCTCGGACTGTCACGTCTGGGGGGGATGCTGGGTTCACTCATCCCTTGCAACCTTTAGAGGCTAGAGGTTTGGAGACCCGGTAAAGATTGCTCAGCTGGGTTCTGGCAGGTCTTTATTAAATCTTATTTGGGCAAGTAAGAATCTTCAAGAGTAGAAACCTTTAATCTTGGCCGTGAATTAGGGACAGCACGTCCTTGGAGAAAATTAATCAGGAGGGGCCCTGAGTAACCTTTCAGAAAGAAATTCAGTAGTGAAGGAAAATGTCGATCAAGCATAGGAGAAACGACCCAGAAATAAGAAGTAAGAACCTATTTTATTTGGGTCTAACCAACAGTGACTCCAAAGCCGTTTGCAGTCTGTATTGCTCTGCCCCTAACCATTTCCGTATGTCAGGTTTGTGGGGTCACAGGCGCTTTCCAGGGTCCCTCCTTCCCCCCCGACTTGACATCCAACAGAAGGACTGCGTCCACTCTCTTTGCATTCACACCGACTGTACTGCTCTGTCTAAGGCAGGGCCTGCTCTGGGATTTTTCATGCATCACCTGAAGGGTTTTTGACCCAGTGGGTCCTCAGCAACTTTGTTGGGCTGAGTTGCAGCCATCGAAACGTAGGCTTAGCTCCAGGAGGGACCTCGGTAACGGGCTTGGGCAAGGTAGCGGCACGAGTATTTCTCTCTCACGTCAAAGGTGGGCTGGGAGGGCAGGCCTGGTCTGTGCTGTCATCAGAGACCAGGATTTCTCTGTCCCCAAAGTGTTGCCCTCCAGTTCATGAGGGAGGATGCACCCCTTCCCGTGAAGGTCCTGGTCCGTCAGGGGCACGTGTCACTTTTACCCACGTCCCACTGGCCAAAATCTAGTTTCACGGTGATACCTGGGCTGCAAGGGTGGCTGGGAAATGAGTCTATTGTGGGCAGCCACGTGCCAACTAACATTACTGTTACCATCGGTGACGGTGAGCAGGGCGTTGGAGAGACTAGCAACCTCTGCCAAGAGCATTGACAAGGACTGGCTGCAACATCCAGCCGCCTCCCTGGTGATGATTTGCATGTGATTGGAACCAGGATGATATTTATTTATTCATTTATTTATTCACTGTCATTCATTCGTTCAACCACTCAACAAATATTTGACTGTGAGTGCTGAAAATAAGAAAGTAGGAAGATGCAGTTGCTGTCTTCAGCAAGCTGTTACCTATAAGTGATGCTAGCCTAGGTGCTGCGTGGAGGAGGGGCGGGGCGGGGGGGGGGCAGTGATCCAGAGAAGACAAGAGGGAGGGTGGAAGCGGAGGAGGGAAGGATGGGAGGCAGACGGGGTCCTAGGTCCAGTGCGCTCTGGAGAAACACCAGAAGTAGGAATTAAGCATTGAGACTGAGGAGCCAGCCAGAGGCTTTGTGAGAAACGCATATGTAACTTTTGATCTTGAAAAATAACACATGAATGTAATTTCTACTCTATTCCTCGTGCAAACCGTCATGTCCTTCTTCTAAAGAGTTTTTCTTTAGAGATGCTGCCACAACTTACCTCACTGCAAAGCATGTTCCTTTATTCATGATCCTTTGTCGAAGTTTGTCCTACCTGCCGGGCCTGGGGGGATACATCTCCGCCCGTGTCAGGTGTGCAGAACCAGGGAAAGAATCACAGAAGGATGGATGTTTGCTTTTATCTCAGCTCTTCTCTGGCTGGAGAGCAAAATGGAGTTTATCCCAATTTGACACCTATATGAGCTCCTGATCTTTTTTATTACTGGAATAATTGTAACACATTTTGAAAAAATTAAAAGGGAAAAATATAGACCCCCTACAGAGCTTGGTCTGTGCAAGTTAGATTTGACTACGGCCGGACACTTCTGAGTTAAACAGAAGAGGAAGGTGTAGATTATTTATGGAATCTGGCTCTAAGAAAACTCAAGTCAATTTCCTGAAATGGCGTAAGTTTGTGATTTTAAAGGGAAACATCTGCCTTTCTGTCCCCAAATACTTTTATCTGCATCAAACTGCACCCTGAGACCCATAGAGGCTTCCATACGATGGCGATGTGATCCTTTGGATGACAGTCTAGCTGGGTTTTAAAAATGTGTATGTAGAAATAGTTTTATAGACACTGTAAAAAAGCATTTTTAAAAAAGAAAAGCTCCCATAACCTCACCATTCCGAAGCAACCATGTGCATTTGGATATATTTGCTTCTCGTTTTTGTCACTATGCATATAGGCACACGCTGCTTTATCGCGCTTCACAGACAGTGCATTTTGTCACAAACTAAACGTTTGTGGCAACCCTACATTGAGCATTTGCTCACTTCGTCTCTCTGTGTTCCATTTGGGTAATTCTCACAATATTTCAAACTTTTTCATCACCATTACATTTGTTCCGATGATCTGTGATCTTTGATGTTACTACTATACTCGCCGAAGCCTCAGACAACGGTTAGCATTTTTCAGCAATAAAGTATTTTTAAAATTAAGGTATGTAAATTGTTTTTTAACATAAGGCTATGCACCCTTAATAGACTACAGTATAGTATAAACATAACTTTTATATGCCCTGGAAACCAAGAAATTTGTGTGACTCAATTTTTTTCTGATCTTCACCTTATTGCAGTGGTTCTGGAGCCAACTTTTCTACTCTCTGTCTCTGAATTTGACTATTCTCAGTACCTCATGTAAGTGGAGTCACACAGCATTTGTCCACTTGTGACTGGCCTAGTTCACTGAGCACAATGTCTTTCAGGTTCATCCATGTCGTAGCCTGTGTCAGAATTTCCCTCCTTTTTAAGGCTGGATCATATCCATCGTGTGGATGGACCACATTTTGTTTATCCATTCACGCATCCATGGACACGTGGGTTGCTTCCACCTTTTCGCGATCGTGGACAGCATTCCTGCTGTGAACATGGGTGTAGAAATATCTGCGGGAGTCCCTGCCCTCAGTTCTTTTGCGTGTATACCCAGAAGTGGGATTGCTGGAGCAAATGCTAATTCCATGTTTGCTTTACTGTTCAAAATGTGCTTTCATGCACAATGTGCTCAAATTTGGTTTTCACAGTAGCCCTGTGAGGGAAGCATTAATCTCTCCTCTGGCTGCAAAAAGGGGTTTGCCCAGAGTGAAAGGGTCAGTTGGAGTTTCTTTGCCCAAAGGGAAACAGTCAGCGGGGCTTTCCTGACTTGGAACGTGGCTCTCTCCTGGATCGCCCACCATAGAGTCTCCCCAGTCACACGCATCCTTCCAAGGACAGTGTCCTTCGATTGTGAGCAGCCAGTGTGCTCCCAGCTGCCCCCCTGACCCGCCCTTACCGTGCTGTCCAGGCTTGACCACTGCAAAGAGCAGAGGCTTGGTCCGTGGCCCCAGCGATGAGAGTTTCTCCCTTCAGTCTGTTTCCCTCTTTCCGTCCAGCTCTGTCATCTGAGCCATGAGGACCTGGTGGCTCCTGTTCGTCTCCGGAGTCTGCGCAGGGATGGTGAACTCACAGGACACCTGCAGGCAGGGCCACCCTGGTGTCCCCGGGAACCCGGGTCACAATGGAATGCCCGGGAGAGATGGACGAGATGGAGCAAAGGGTGACAAGGGGGACGCAGGTACCCACCACCTGTGCCTGCAGCTGCCCTCCGCTCATACCCCTTCCTTTCACCTCATTCATTCATTCATCACCTGTGCGCTCACCCCTCTCCATCCATCCATCCATCCATCCATCCATCCATCGCCCAGAAGACACTGATGGAGATCCTGCTCCGGCCAGATCCAGGCTGGGTGTGGGGTACAGGGCAGCACGAGCCATGAGGACCCCTGTCCTCGTGGGCTTTCCCATTGAGTGCGGCTGCCTGTCTGCTGGCCACCATCTCCGATACTACAGGGCCGTTTTCAGGAGCTTGTGATGTCATAGATCTTTCTGCCTCAGGCGACAGGTATGAGGCATCTTTGGCACCGGGTCCTGGAGAGACATCCGACGGCAAGGTCTCTGGCAGAGAGCACCCAGCACGGTGCAGGCCTTGCCGTGAGGCAGGCGGTGCAGAACGCCAGAGAACAGGAAGGGTCCTGGAGCCACACAGCCGCTCCTCGGGTATCTGTGCTGTGTCCCGGGACCTCCCCACGGTTTGGGGACTTGGGGACAGGATCCAGCCTCTGGGAGGGACAGTCCCCAAAGCCAGGATGTGTGAGTGGTTTCCATGACAAAAACCTGTAGGCTTGACTTCTGAATGGGGTTCTGGAGCCCCGGTCTGACCATAGGGTCCTACACCTAAGATGTAAGCAGAGGACCCATCTGGGTGCAGGAAGAAAACATCGAAACTTCTAGTGACATCTTAAGAGATAAATTTAGGTGAAGAAAAAAATCGAGCCTTTAAAACGTTTGCTATGTGAATCCGTGTGAATGGCCTCACTTGGTCGGTTTGCAGATACACACGTGTCATTTGAGGCCTGGCCCATGTCCCGTGGGAAGAGTGGTGGCCCACAGTGTGAGCAGGCTGGCCAGGACCCTCCCGCGTTCACTGACCTTCAGCGTGTTGGGATGTTTTGCACTAAGTGTGCCTGGACCAGGGGGTTCTCAGATTATGCTGTTGAACTATCACAAAGAGATGGGTGCTGAAAATACTCCCGCAAAAATACTGATGGGTGAAGGTGAACTTGATAATGCAAGCAGTAATGAATCCTGAGAAGGGCAGAGCTGCCGTTTCTATTCTTAATGTGAATTCTTCAAATGTGCATTAGCAGGAAAAAACAATGACGAACGTCAGTCAGATCTGTCAAGACGTCTGCCGCCCCCCAACCTGGAAATTATTATAACTGTGGGCGGGTGCATTTACATGTACGTTCATTGAGATGCCCTTGTCCTGACTGTGGCTGTCCCAAGGGTATCACAGACTCACAGGAAGATGAACACCAAATAAATAAGGCATCTCAGGACTCGTGAGAAGCGTGAACACAAGCCGCTGTCATTTTTCTCGGTACGTCGTATGAAAGCTTCGCCAAACTTAATGGTAAACATTTAGAAGCCTCTTTTGATATTTCTTCATTATACCAGGGAATTCGATATTCCCCTGGCAATATTGAAATGGCATAATACACAGGAAGCAATGTCAGGATGGACTGAAATTAATGCTCTGCCAGCAAATGCTGTTAGAATATGGATTTTGAAAATGCCTTTAAGATTTGGAGAAACAAGAAGTACTCAGTGTGGGAAGTCTGCCGCGCAGATGTGTGACATTCCAGGTGTTTGTAGGTGTTTCCCTGCTCAGGACGTTCGTGGTCTAGCGTTTACTGCGTGGGCTGGATGGGGCAGAGGGTCACCAGGGGCAGTGTCCCTTCTCACCAAGCCCCGCCCTGCACTCGGCGCTGGGCTCTCCTACCGGAAAACAACACCTCCAGTGAGTCCACGCCGCTTTGGGGCATTAGGCCCGTTTCATCTCTGGGGAGTGAAAGGCCCTGTCCAAGTGAACGGCAAACCCTCCATCTTATTGAAATCCGCCCCTTATCCTCCCGCTGGGACCACGTGTGTACATGTATGCGTACATGTGCGTACACGTGCGTGCGTGTGCCCGCGCACGCGCACAGGATACGCTGTGTCTTCGCGATCCCTCCCCCCGCCCCCGTCACTTCCACGCCCCTCCTCACTGCGAGGACTGCCTTGGACCCACCGGCGGGCTGGGCCGGGAGGAGAGGCGCAGGAAGGCGTCGCTCAGCTGATGCCGTCGGAACCTGGCTCCGCTGCCCTCCAAGCGCGACGGCCCGGCGCTGGCCTTGCTCCTGGGCGGCTCTCTGTGGGCCTCCGGTATCACCCCTCGGAGTGGACGATGCACTCGCGGCCTGCACGCCCGGGGCTGGGGCACGTGCTCTCCGCGGCCGCAGTTTTCTCACCCGGCTCCGCGGAGGCGCCCGCCGCCCAGGGAACCTCGGCGCTTGCGCAGCGCCGGGCAGCCTCGCCGGCGTCTCCTTTACACTCTTCTCGGTGGAAGCGTCGCGTCCGTCTCCGTGACTCAAACTGCGGGCTCACAGCCTCGCTTTCTCTACAGACGTCTGAGTCCCCTTTGCTCCAGAGCCGAGGCAACATTTCTGCAGGCCAAGGGCGTGGGTGGGGGCCAGGTCACAGCCCCCGTCTGGCACTTATCCTCTCTCCGGCTCAAGGGCGCATGTGTGCGCTGGGTGGTCTGTCTCCAAATTTGGGAGGTTTAATTTAAAACGCTCGTTATAACATATTTTATACACACAGAAGAAGCTAGATGGAGAGAGAAGGAAGACAGATGCTCCTGTATCCAACACCAAAGTTCTCTACCTCTCCGCTACTCATTCTCTCCCCTTCTTCCTCCGTGGTCCCCGTTCTTTCAAGTTTCACATACTTCCTTAAGACTTGCACGCTACGTATATAGTTTATTTAGATTATATACAACACACGTTTCTTAGAAGGATATTATGTCACATTTCTCGCACTAAAAATTAACTTAATCTTTGTCTTACCGTTTTCAAATGTATTTGTGTGTATGTTTTATTTTTAAAATTTATTTATTTTTTGGCTGCGTTGGGTCTTCATTGCTGTGTGCGGGCTTTCTCTAGTTGCGGTGGGCGGGGGCTGCTCTTTGTTGCGGCGCGCGGGCTTCTCATTGTGGTGGCTTCTCGTTGCAGAGCACGGGCTCTAGGTGCACAGGCTTCAGTAGTTGTGGCACGTGGGCTCAGCAGTTGTGGCTCGCGGGCTCTAGAGC
>NC_041226.1:2998128-3037952 GCF_002837175.3 Physeter macrocephalus | reverse complement strand
TATTTTTTGGCTGCGTTGGGTCTTCATTGCTGTGTGCGGGCTTTCTCTAGTTGCGGTGAGCGGGGGCTGCTCTTTGTTGCGGCGCGCGGGCTTCTCATTGTGGTGGCTTCTCGTTGCAGAGCACGGGCTCTAGGTGCACAGGCTTCAGTAGTTGTGGCACGTGGGCTCAGCAGTTGTGGCTCGCGGGCTCTAGAGCGCAGGCTCAGTAGTTGTGGTGCACGAGCTTAGTTGCTCCGCGGCGTGTGGGATCCTCCCGGACCAGGGCTCGAACCTGTGTCCCCTGCATCGGCAGGCGGATTCTTAACCACTGTGCCGCCAGGGAAGTCCCGTGTGTATGTTTTATGATGAACATGGTTTTAGAACATTACCTGTACGTAACTTACAAACATACATGCGTGGACATAACATAGGATGCTGGTGCTCGGGGCAGCAGAACCTCGTGGCCTGATGTCCCAGTGGGCCTCCATGGCACCCTGACCACCGCTGTAAGGCGCTAGAGAGATCCTTCTGGAACCCTCTCTCATCCCAAGTAGTGTGGTGTAACCATGGTCATCCGCGCTTTCATAGGAGGCTAGTACTTCCACTCCACTCCCCACAGAGTGATGGAAAAGGAGCACAAATGACAAAGCCCCCCCCCCCAAGTCCTTGTCACGTGAGAAACATGCAATCGTGGTCATCATCCGAGCCGGCTGCTTGGGAAACCCACCAATCCACTGCACGACCCGCTTCTTGGTGCACTCAGCACCCTCGCTGCTTGCCCCTGCCTGCCCCCCCACCGCGCGCAGGTCTGTGAGGGGTGGGGTGTGCGGGTCAGGCTGGGGCTCCCCGGGACCCTCCATCGCTGACTGGGGCCCACATCGAGGGAGACTGGAGCTAGAATTTTAACTTCTGCCTATTTTCTCATTTTCCATCAGGAGAACCAGGACATCCTGGTGGCCCAGGGAAGGACGGGATGCCCGGAGAGAAAGGAGAACCAGGTCAGAGATGGCTTTCCATCCTGCTGTGCCCGCAGCCGGAGCCGTCAATGATAGGATAGGAATTACTAAGTGCTTACCAAGGACAAGTCCCTTACGAGGCTCCACGGATGCTCCAGTGACAAAGGCCACACGGTCCTTCTCTCCTGAAGCTCAGGGTTCACTGCGGAGATGGGCAAACTTTCCATAAAGGGCCAGATAGTAAATATTTTCAGCTTCGCGGGCTACAGGGTCTCGGTCACAGCTACTCAGCTCTGCCGTCAGAGGGAAAGGCTGCGTAGAGGATGCCTTAGTAAGTGGGGCTGCGTTCCAGTGAAACCTGCATTTTACATAATTGTCACGAATCTCAGAACATGATTTGTGACCATTTAAAAGTGTCAACTGTCCTTAGCTTGCGGGCTGTCAAAAACAGGCGGAGGCTGGACGTGGCCCGCGCTCCACGGTTTGCTGAAGCCTGACTTAGCGCTGGGCCTTGAGGAGGGACGCTGGATTCTGACCCAGCACCCGGGGCGGCACTGCAGCGGCAGGTGGCACTTGAGCCGGGCCCTGGAGGCAGGGAGGATGCTGGCAGCTGTCGCCGAGGGGGAGGGAGGATGGTTACCACGGCAACACGAACAGTGTTCTCGCCCCACTGGGTCGTTCTAAGGGCCTTCCGTGTGTTGACTCACTTACTACAACAGCCTATAAAGGAGGCACTTTATTATCCCAGCCGTACAGGTGAGGAACCAGGTGTAGCTGGGGAATCAGCTTGTGCATAAGCGGTGGAGACTGGGCCGGATCCTGGCGTCTCACTCCGGAGCCGGGGCTCGGACCACGGCTGTCCACAGGGCGTGGGAAGCGGGAGGCGCCGGGGAGGGGGCAAGGCAGAACCACGACAGCGCCCCGCGCCCGGCGCGGTGCACAGGCCGGCAGACGCGGCGAGCAGCGAGCGGCCGCCCAGAGCGACCTGACTCCAGCGAGGGGCTTCTCGGGGGGCGCCACGTCGTCAGGGCTGCGCGTCAGCTGCCCAGGCAGCCCCGGTGAATCTGCTGTTTGCCTTCTTCCCTCTTCCAGAGATGTGTCCCCTCAGGGACGGGCAGAGAGCTGTCATTGCTTTCTTTTGTTTTTGGCCGCGTCGCTCGGCGTGCGGGATCTTAGTTCCCCCACCAGGGATCGAACCCGCGCCCCCTGCATTGGAATCGCAGACTCTTAGCCACTGGGCCGCCAGGGAAGTCCCAAAAAACTGTCATTTCTAACGTGAGCGCCGATGCTGATACAGTAGAGTCAAAGGGTGTTTTGTGCACATGTGGGTATCTGCACAGTTGAGGAGTAAATTAACTTTCAAACCCTGAGCATATGCTGAATGCTGAGCCTGTGCGCTGCCTTGTCTCATTCACTTGCTCCATAATAGAAAAACCAAAGTTGTTTTCACAAGCAAAGTTTCACAAATCACCTCTTCCTCCGTTCTTTCTTGTCCTACCTAGGAGCCGATGGAAACGTCGAAGCAAAGGGCGTCAAAGGTGATCAGGGCTCAAGAGGCCCCCCAGGGAAACACGGGCCAAAGGGACTTGTGGGCCCCATGGGACAGAAAGGCCTCAGAGGAGAGACGGGCGCCCGAGGGCAGAAGGGGGAGAAGGGCGACGTGGGTCCCGTTGGTCCAGAAGGGCCAAAGGGCAGCACTGGACCTTCGGGCCCAACTGGTTTGCCTGGCCCCGTGGGCCCCACTGGAAAGCCGGGTCCCAGGGGAGATGCTGGCCCCTTGGGGCCCCAGGGTGAGCCCGGAGCCCGGGGAATGAGAGGCTGGAAAGGAGATCGAGGAGAAAAAGGGAAAATTGGG
The DNA here is from genome assembly GCF_002837175.3 of Physeter macrocephalus. Lineage (NCBI taxonomy): Eukaryota > Metazoa > Chordata > Mammalia > Artiodactyla > Physeteridae > Physeter > Physeter macrocephalus. The sequence goes on along the minus strand of NC_041226.1, from coordinate 3,035,162 downwards.
GAGACGCCAGTCTTGCCCAAAAGCGCCTTCACCGTGGGGCTCACGGTGCTGAGCAAGTTCCCTCCGTCAGACGCGCCCGTCAAGTTCGACAGGATCCTGTACAACGAGTTTGGCCACTACGACGTGGCCACGGGGAAATTCACCTGCCGCGTCGCTGGCGTCTATTACTTCACCTACCACATCACCGTTTTCTCCAGGAACGTCCAGGTGTCTTTGGTCAAAAATGGGGTAAAAGTCCTGCACACCAAGGACGGTTACGTGAGCTCCGAGGACCAGGCGTCCGGTGGCAGCGTCCTGCAGCTGAAGCTCGGGGACGCGGTGTGGTTGCAGGTGACGGGCGGGGAGAGGTTCAACGGCTTGTTTGCGGATGAGGACGACGACACCACGTTCACGGGCTTCCTCCTGTTCAGCAGCGCGTGATGGGTCGGCGGGCGGGGCGTGGTTATAACTCTGTCTCTCCATCCGCCCGAATCAGCTTGGTGAAGACATTATTTGATGATTTTACCACGTTAATTATATCACCACTGTCATAACCATAAAAAGGTGAAAGTGGGAAAGTTATTCCTAAAACTGAGTCTATAGAACTCGCTATCCTTCCAAGAATAAATGTAAAAATACCTGCTCTGTTTAGTACAGTGTATTTGATATTTTCCCTCATTCCCATGATCTGAAGAATCCTTTGCTCGGGCGTCCCTTGTGGGGAGTGGTTTGTTTGTTTGTTTTTTGCGGTACGCGGGCCTCTCTCTGTTGTGGCCTCTCCCGTGGCGGAGCACAGGCTCCGGACGCGCAGGCCCAGCGTCCACGGCTCACGGGCCCAGCCGCTCCGCGGCACGTGGGATCCTCCCGGACCGGGGCACGAACCCGCGTCCCCTGCATCGGCAGGCGGACTCCCAACCGCTGCGCCACCAGGGAAGAGCCGTGGGGAATGTTTTGATATCATTTTAGTGCTCGGAGGAGCCGTGTGATGATGTATCTCCCATCTGAATTCCTGAGGACATTACAGGGAAAGAAAAGGAAGTGTTTATTCCATCTGTGACTAATAAGAGTTTGGGCTGGTGACAATGGCAGAGCCCAGGAAACTGCAGGACACTCTGATCACTTTCTATCTTGGGTTTTCATTACCATTCAACTCAACAAACAGTTGTTAGTAAACTGTTTGCCAAACTTGACTCTGTTTTAGTTTCCCTCTGTATCCACAGTTCTGTATCTGCAGATTCAACCAACCATGGCTGGAAAATATTTGAAAAAAAAAAATCAGGAAGTTCCAAAAAGCAAAACTTGAATTTGCCAACCTGGAAACTGCTGACATAGCATTTATACTGTGCTAGGTAATTTAAGTAATCTAGAGGGGAACTGCCCGGTGGTCCAGCGAATAATCCCCTCCTAAAATTCTGGAAGTGTTAACTATGCTTACGTTAACTCCATACACTTTTCCATTAGCTGAGAGCAACTAATAAAGAAGCAAGAGGAGACAAGCCCGGTGCATACTCAAGCGACAGCATCTTCCAGACCACAGCCTGGGACTCTGACGGACTTACAGCCATTCTCTCCACACGTCAAACCAAGTCAGCGCAGTTGTGACAGTATCTTCATTCCTTGGGAAAATGGGAATTTTCTGAATTATCATTATAAGCAGTCAGCACTGCTATAGATGAAAAGGTGAAAAATTACTTGGTTTTGGAAAACTTTGGATGTATGTGGAAATCGTTTCTGTTTATAGGTATTTTATTGGCTTTCCTTACTGTATGTTTCTTCTAGAACAGAGCCAGGACTCGGGTGAAGCACGTGAGACACCCCAAGTCCCTCACTTGCCTTGGTGCCCTAACGTTGGCCCAGCTGTAGGGACTGATCATTTTCTTTATTGAGCCAGGGTGTCCTTATGCTTTGGCTTCTTTCAATTGCAATAAGCCAAGCTGTTTTTCCCCAGTGTTTAGTCTGGTGTCGTTATGGACCAAACAATTCGTGCATTAACTCCCTTCTATTTAGGGTCAGAACTTTATAGGTGAGATAGGCATAAAGGAAAAAAGTACAATTTATGACCAGAACATTGGATACAAGCTTTCGTAAAATTCTTTTTTTTTTTTTTTTTTTTGCAGGGCAAATGTAGAAGATGAAATGTAAAACATGTTATAAAGAACTTCAAAAGGATAAAGTTGATTGGGGAGGTGTCTGATCTGCCATTTGGAATTCTCTCTCATCTGCTGTCTGTGGATCTGGTCTGCGGTTTTTACAAGTCTAACTACGCCAGGCTCCCTGAGACACAAGACACCTCGTTAACACACAAGACACCTCGTTAACGTAGCACAAGTCAGCATCCTTTGAGGGTGTTTTTACGCTTCAATGTTTGCATTAAAAATGGTTAGGAACCATTCTGGGCTAAAGAAAAGCTCTGAGATTTGAAAATCCTTTTAAAAAATATGATAAAGTAAGTAGTTTTGTCACATATATTGATGAATATTTTTACATGGCAGATTTGACATCTGTGTAAGGGCCTGCCGCACAGGCCTGCGATGTGGGGTGGCCGTCTCCAAGGACCAACCAGCCACAGACGATGCAGTATTAATCGCCACGGAGTTAGGACTTTGGGGATTTTAAATAATTTGGAATCTCTGATGAAAAAGTCAGCAGAAGATGAAATCACGACTTACCGTATGTACGCAAACAAATGCAGAATTTCTAGTTAAGCTGTAGAGACTTGTGTAAGCGCACCCTGGCACTTGCCTTTACTAAATTTTCATTGTTCTCTAACTTTTTAATCACTGGGGCTTTTTCTCCCCACCAGGCCACTCTGAAAACAAACTCCATTTAACAGTAAATTGTCGTGAGGACGGAAAGGGGCGGGTTAGAAGCCCGCCCCAGTTGGCCCTCGCTTCTGGCTCTCTGGAACTTCAGAGAAGGTTCCGGGGCTGCTCACACCTAACAGGTGTTCCCAGGAGCAGACTCTACCTCAGGCCCACGCATTAAGGTGAGATACAAGGTTCCGTCGGCGCTGGTCCTTGGTACAGGGACACGAAGCATCCTTCGGCACGGCACGCAACGCCCTGCGCGCAGGGCGCTGGGGGACTGGATCAGGGGCGTCCGGTTCCGCCCGAAGCCGAGGCCCAAAAGCAGGGTCCCCGCCCGCCCACGCCAGCCTCCGCGCTGTCCTCCAACAGGGTCATCCTCACGGGCCGTCCAGGGGATGCTCCGAGCGCTGCACAGCCTCCACTCGCGGACACCGGGAGGGCGCCCCCCGGCCCCACCCCTCACCCTCTGCGCCGCTGCCCTCCCGCCCCCGTACTCCCTCCGTCGGTGACTGCAGCTTGCAGATTCCACCCCCCAACAAGTTGCGTTGTCGATTATGTTATCGATCACTGCGAGTTTACAGTCGATGGATGGAGGTCCACCGACAGCTCTGGCTGCAGGGCTGGGACGTGCGGCCGCAGTGCCTTGCGTCTCGCACCCTCTTGGAGCGGAGGCCGACGGAGGGCGACGGGTCTCGGTTCAGGGTGCCGGGCAGCGGTCGGCCCGCCGCCCACGCGTGTTCCCGGCAGCGGGTGCGAGGCTCGGCCCCGCGCACACCCTGCCACCCGCCCGGCCACGTGGGATGGCGGGGCGTCCTACGGTTCCCCCTCCAGGCGCGCGGGGGCGCTAGAGGCGGCGGCCCGGGAAAGCAGCGGGAGACGCTCTGGCCCTGGGGACGCCGACGTGCGCTGGCCCCGCGGCCTAGTGCCCTTCCCGGAAGCGCGGGGTCACGTGGTAGGCGGGCGCTGCCGTGGAGGCGCGGCGCGCTCTGCGGCGGGGCTGCGGGCTGGGTTCTGGAGTCCGGTTTCGTGCGCCCTCGCGGCGCGATGCTGTGCGCCCGGCGGCTGGGCGGCCTCGGGGCCGGGCTCCGGGTCCGGTGGGTCAGCACCAGCTGGTCCCCGGTGGGCGCCGCCTTCAACGTCCAGCCCCAGGGCCGCCGCGTGGACCTGTTCGGCGAGCGCCGGGTGAGCGGCCCGCGGGACCCGGGCGGGGTCGTCGGGGTCCAGGCGGCGAGCTTGCCTCGCGCGGGAGGGAGGTGTCGTTTGCCCGGGATGACCTTGCGGGCGGCCCCCCCCCCCCCCGAGGGGCAGGTGCCGGGGGGCGGGTCGGCCCCAGGTTCGGGTCCAGCACCTGCCCAGCGAGGGCCCCAGGTGCAGTGGTCCTGAGCGCGTCCCCCGAACTCTCAGCCCTGCAGCTCAGACCCGGCCCCGGTGAGGCGCGGGCCGCGCGGTGAGCTCACCTGCGGCGTCGGTGTCTTGATTCTAGGACCCGCTTCTGTCAATTAGTGTAATTAGTTTTTCCATTGATGCCCGAAGTGACGTTATTAATATTTTCCCAAGCTTTTCGGCGTTGTTTCTTTTCCTTTAAAACACCCGAGTTGGAGAAGAGTCTGCTGTCCTCTAAGGCGGTGCAGCCCATCACTTAGATTTTTCCCGCAGAAAATCACTGACTTCTTGTGTTGTTCCTAGTTGTTTGTGTATCCACGCGGCCCGCTCGGTGTCTGGAATTCAGTAGACACTCCTTATTTTTTTCTTTTTTAAAATTTATTTTATTGAAGTCGAGTTGATTTACAGTGTTGTGTTAATTTTTGCTGTACAGCGAAGTGACTCAGTTATACACATATACATCCTTTTTCGTATTCTTTTCCATTATGGTTTAGCTCAGGATATTGAACATAGTTCCCTGTGCTCTACAGTAGGACCTTGTTGTTTATTCATCCTGTATATAATAGTTTGCATCTGTTAACCCCAAACTCCCAGTCCTTCCCTCCTCCACCGCCCACCTCCTGAAACTCATTACTGAATGAATGACTAAATTAAAGGTGAAAGGAAGGAAAGCTTGGAAGGGATTTACCTGTGCCTGCTTTACTTTGCATTTATGGATTTTGCTCACTTTGCACTGTTACTTTTATTTTTGCCTTTTTAATTTTTTCATTATTTCTACTGTTGCCTTTCTTGGAAAGATGAGTCTGGGATATAATTACAGTGAACCTAATAATGTGAGTTTTTCTTATTTAACTCCCAAATTTCTTTGTTTTAAAATTATTTTTGGATGAAATTTGCTACACCAGCTTCCATGGGGGTAAATAACGTTGGTACTGACATAATTGGTGTGAGAACGAGCTCGACCTGTGGGTACTGAGCAAAAAGACGTGAGGGGTAACCTTGGTTATGGGTGGATGAAATAGATCTAATTTTAGCTTTATTAATTTTTCTTTTGTACATCATAATTTTAGGTGCTGATATCAGATTTTCAAATACGTGAATTGGTTTTTGATTAAAAAAAAAGAAACCCAAAGGCTTATGTAGTTTTCTAGTATCACCATAACTTGGTAGGCTGAGATTTAGAATTCCCAGAGTGTGGGGAGGTGTGCTGAGAAGTGAAAGTCTGTAATTGAATCACATTAAATCATTGTAAAAACCAAATATATTTTTGGTCCTAATTCTGCTCTGCCGCTGCCTGTCTTTATTTTCTCCAACTCGTTAATATATTTTGAAAAGAAGTTAACAGCTTCGTGCATTCCTTCTTGCAGAAACAGTGGGCCTTGTCAGGCCTGAAAGCTCCGCCTCTTGGTATTTCCCGCAGCGCCCGTGTTAAGCATCTCTTGATACAAAGCTGTCTACACAGCGGTGTGGCCCTGTTAGTTTGCCTCATTCCTGAGTCCCGCCTGAGTTAGGCCCTGCGTTAGGCAACTGGTTAAAATGGCGAAGACCGGGGTTCCTAGTCCTCAGAGCTGCCCTTCTGCAGAGACGAGACTTTCCAATGCCAGTTGCAGTCCACGAGCGTGGGGAACATGTGGGTTCAGGGATGTTTGGAGCAAGTTCAGGTTGCGGCTTTCCCACCTTTCGCTAGTGACCACAGACATGTTTGTTTAACCTCTGAAAGTGTTACCTTATCTGTAAAAAGGAGATTGATAGTTTGTGCTCTAGGATTGTGTGATTTACATGAGAGAACCTGTGTAAAGTACACGGTACACTTTTGGCATCGGTCGATGTGAAATAAGTGTTTGTGGTTTTTGTCTGCCTTCCTGGGCGTCATAACAAGTGCGATCGAACCGGTACAAGAAGATGGTCCTTCCTTCCAATTAGATTAGTGATTTTTATCTTTATCAAGGTGTTGAAATGCTTTTGGAAGGTATAAAATTTGCTGCCAGTTTCTGCCTATGACTTGGCTTAGCATGTGTATTAAATCTTTCTAGAATATATATGTGCTCAGAAATCAACTCACCGTCCCTATTTCATAGTTTGTGGAGTGCTTGATGCTGTGCCCTGGACCTCACTCAGTGCCGGGAAGGGTCTTGGGGACTTAACTAACCTTGTTCCTCTGTGCTGTGAGAAACAGCACATATTGTCATCCCTTCATGCCTGATGAAGAAATTAGGCCGAGGAGGAGAGAGAACTCGACCAGGGTCCCACAGCTGATAGTGGTTACAGCTGACATCTGTTAAATGCTTTCTGTGTGCCAGGCACTGTTAAAATGTTTTTTAAAAACGTGTATCCTGTGCTCCGCAACGGGAGAGGCCGCAGCAGAGGGAGGCCCGCGTACCACAAAAAAAAAAAAACAAAAACAAAAACGTGTATCGTTTAATCCTTGCCACTTTGTGAGTTAGGTTCTGTGGTAGTGACCGAGCTGGATTTTGAACCCATATCATTCTATTTTTGTTTTTTATAAAATAATTAAAAATTGGGGGCTTCCCTGGTGGTGCAGTGGTTGAGAGTCCGCCTGCCGATGCAGGGGACACGGGTTCTCCGGGAAGATCCCACATGCCGCAGAGCAACTGGGCCTGTGAGCCACAACTACTGAGCCTGCGCGTCTGGAGCCTGTGCTCCGCAACGAGAGGGGCCGCGATAGTGAGAGGCCCGCGCACCGCGATGAGGAGTGGCCCCCTCTCGCCGCAACTAGAGAAAACCCTCGCACAGAAACGAAGACCCAACATAGCCAAAAATAAATAAATAAATATATTTTTTTAAAGTTGAAGAAAAATTACATTCTAAAACATTTTTAGTGTCATATGTGGAATGTCATGGGGAATGTGAAAGTGATACCTGTGATGACAGGTGTCACCATGATATGAAATATCAACGAAAACCAATATTTTGTTTATGAAAAAAGTATTTGTATTGAATACCCCCAGGTCATGTTTTTAGTTATCAGTGGAAACTGTTTTTTGGGTTTCAGGGCTTGTTTGGAGTTCCTGAGCTCAGCGCCCCGGAAGGATTCCGTGTCGCCCAGGAGAAGGCCTTGAGGAAAACGGAGCAGCTGGTGGGCCGCGTGTGTTCCGCGCCTCCCGGGCCCCAGACTGTGCTCATCTTTGACGAGCTCTCGGACTCCTTGTGCAGGGTGGCCGACTTGGTAAGACGCCGGGCATGGGCCGCAGACCACCGCTCACTTTTGCAAGTTAAGCTCAGTGTATTAGGTTCGGTACTGGACTGTAAAGTTAGGAATGTCTGAACTGTTTGAGAGCTCTTGGGTGTAATCTGTTATAGTGAAGTGTGCTATTGAATGGGAAGAATATACGGGAAAGGTGAGATTTGGTGCTCGTCCTTTAATATGTATTTTTAATAAAATAGATATGTAATGTGTAATGGAAGAATGGTTACGCACATGGCAAAGATTCTTCTTGTGACAGAGGTTCTTCATTTATAAAAACGTCTACCAAAATTCTAGTAGAACATTTATCTGTACCTTTACAATAAAATTAATCTTAGAAAGAAACTAGTTTTTATAAGCCTTTTCAGGAATGTCTTTTCTGATCAAAAATAAGGTTTTGACATCAAACTGATTGTATCAAAGGCGTCTTTTCCCCACATTTTGAAGTTGAGATAGAAGTGCCCGCAGGTCTGTCCGCCAGCTGAGACGCCCACGGCCGAGGTGCAAGCAGGCTTCCCTCAGCCCAGGGTGGCCGCGACATCGTAGTGGCGCGCCAGCCCCCAGTCGTGGTCACTCCTGCTCCTGTCTGTACAGCTCTTCCTTCACGTTCATTCTACACGCAGCCCCGCCCTGGCCGGGCACTCGGAGTGTGGTCAAGAGTGAGACAGACACAGACTCCGACCTCGTGGAGCTTATGTTCTGGTGCTGGCTGTTTTGTAGCTCTTATTGGCACTGGACCCAGGTAAGAGCTTCACCTGGATTGACTGATTCAACCTTCTGGGCATGTCTCCACCTGTCGACGAGGAAAGAAAGGCACTAAGAGGTTAAGTTCCCCGGCCCGTGAGCGGTGGAGCTGGGCTTCGCGTCCAGGCAGTCTGGCCGCAGAGGCCTCGCTCTCTCTCCACGCTTCCAGGGCTGCTGCCGCCCGGGCCGGATGGAACCTTACCTGGAGTGGCAGGAAGGTCGCCTCCCCATCCCGTGAGAAAGTGTTTATTTTCAGAATTATTATGCAGTAAAATCGACTTCTTCTAAGGGATGGTGCAGGTCTGTGAACGTGGACTCTGTGCACGTCGCCACCCCACGGTCAGGATACGTAACTCTTCCATCACCCCCAGAACGCTCCCTGTGCGTCGCACCCACCTCACCTCTCACCTCTGGCAACCTCTGACCTGTTCTCCATCCCCGTAGTTTGTCTCTTCTTAAGTGTTAGGTAAGTGGAATCATATTTACCATTTGAGGCTGACTTTCTTCACCAGAGTGGCGGCTCCCCGTCTGTGGTTTCCTTCTTCGAGAGCCTCCTTGCTCTCAGCACCTGCACCGAGCCAGTAACACGTCCACTGTCCTAGACTCACTGCTGCAAGTTTCCCAGTTGTAAAGAGATCCGCAGAGTATCCATCCTGAAGGGCTTTCCTGAGGGCGACGTGAGCTGTGCCGCGGGCGGACTCCGGGTTTGGGTTCTGTCCCTCCAGGATGTGCTCAGCGAGGGCTCGTCTTGTTGGGGGATGTGGGAGACGTCTGTCAGAAAAGAGGTTTTGAACCGTCTCTGCTTAACGGTGCCACTGAAATCTGAAAGGAAAGCGCTGGTCAGCAAATTTCACTTATTTGTAATCGAGTACTGGCTTTTGCGGTCAGAAATCGCAGAACCTACTGGGTGTTGGTTGTCTTAGCCTCTGTCTTAATTAACCAGTGTTCTAGCATTTTTTCCACATTTCTACTTCTGCTCGTCACTAAAAGATTTTAACTTCTCTGCCCCATAACTTGCCCTATTTTTGAAGTTTTTTATATTTATGAAGTTCGATAATGTCTCATTCAAAAAGACTAGGATGTGATTTATACGTGTAAATCTTTGGGTCAAAAAGCTCAAAGAATCTTCTTCCTTTTTTGAATTTTTAAGATTTTACCGGCTAGTGAGATCTATACCATATAAGGCATGAGTTTTATAAACTGGTCATTTTGTTTTCTTTTTCTTTCTTAATACAGTCCCCGTGGAACTGTATTATTTTCCTCACCACTATCACGAACGAGTTTTAAAACGTATGCTGGTGTTTTGAATTTTAATATTGATTGTAAATTGTGCAGCATGCAGAGGAGTAATTTATATAGCATCTTTTAAAGTTTACGCAGCTCACTTTTCAGGTGCCTTAGTGCAGATGTTATCCTACTGTTAACGTCAAATGTTGTATCAAACTATGGATTTATATGTTTCTACATTAAAAACTATTTGATAATAAAATTAGGACATTTTACTTTGTGGTGATTTTATTTCACGTTATAGCCGTACATGGTGTCTTCATGAGAATGAAGAAAATATGCAGTATTTTGTAGTTTCCCTGCATTTCTCTTTTGCAGTGTACTGCAGTTAACATGAAAACTAAAATCTAGTTTTATGAGATTTCATTAAAAAAATTAAAAAAGGGATTCTGGCTTAGTTAAATTCTAAGGTCAGTATAGCAGCTCTAGTCCTGCGCTGGGTAGGCTGCAGCTGGGGATTCCTATTTACTGAAAGGCATCTTTGTTCTCTGCACGAAGGCTGGAATGCAGTTAACTCAGCCTTGAAAGGACACCAGGCGTGAGTGTTAACTAGAAGCGCCTCCAAGCGATGTTCCCTGGAGCCCAGGTAGGAACACTGAGGTAGAAAGCTCCAGATTATCTGAAGTGAGAGTGTGCTCTTTTGAATGATAGAAGTAGGAAGAATTCACTTGGTTTTTACATTTGCAGGAGGGAGACTTCTCTAAAATAAAGTCGGTAAGAGTATTTTGGAATGTATTTGGAAATGAAACGGACTTGGTTCCCGGGAATAACAGAATTAATGAATGTTCTGGAAGAAGCTGCTTTTCCCGCTGGTTTAGGAAGGTTCCAGTAATGGAAACGCTGGGTCAAGGCAAATGGCACATTTTAAAGCTCGGGTTTTCATTTTCGCCCTCAGACCCTGGAAGCAAGCTTCCCATCAAACGCCCTTTTTCTTTTGTCTCCCCTCCATTAGGCCGATTTTGTGAAAATCGCTCACCCCGAGGCAGCATTCAGAGACGCCGCGGAGGAAGCTTGTCGGAGCATTGGCGCCATGGTGGAGACGTACGTCTGCCCCTCCTTCCGGACCGTGCTGGGCCGCGGGGGCCCCGGGTCTGTGCCCCAGGTCGTCTGTCTGCAGGGCTCGCCCCGCCGGTGGGGGATGGGGCGCGGGGTTGGTATGTGAGCCGCAGGGCTGCCCGGGGCCCGGGGAGCCCGCGGCCTGACTCTGGGCCGCCTCCCTGTCTGCTGTCCCTCGGTTTCCTCACTGGTCAGGGGGCTGGTGGAGTGGTCTGCATCTCAGGGCTGCTGCGAGGAGGACGAGACGGTAAATGCAAAGACCCGGACAGAGGGGCCGGTTTCTGGTAAATGCTTGTGGTGCTGGGGGGCGCGCGGCGGACGCCCGCGGTCTTCGTTCTCCTCGTTGAAGGGATCCTCAGCGTCTCGGGGGCAGCGCGAGCTGGCAGATGGCCGTGCGGTGGAATCGCTGTCGCCCTGGAGCTGTGGCCGCAGGGCGAGAGGTCAGCGTGGTCACCTCTGCTCGGTGGCCTTGCGGTCCCCTTGGGGCTGGGATTGGGGGCGTCTGGGCACATCGTAAAGGCAGTCTGGGAGCTGCGGCAGGCGCAGGCTGGGGTGATGTCGGTCACTCGAAAGGGATTCGGAGTAAATGTAAAAATGCTGGTCCGAGTAACGGGGAGGGGGCGGGGCGCCCACCAGGATGGGGCGGTGGGGGGCGGTGTCAGCCAGTGCGGGCGCCCGGCCCCTCGGCTGGAAAGACCTCGGGACCTGTGTCTCCCAGCCCAGCGGAGGCCCCTCCGTCCCCCGGGGCTCGCGTGGGGTGTACGGCTGCTGCGGGCCGGTCCCCCCGGCAGCGTTTGCCCTCTTGGGGATGGTGCGTGTGAGGTTCGGCTCCTTGAACGGGTACGCTGGTCCCTGCAAACTCCAGACCCCAGCGCGCTGGAGGTGCTGGAGCCGGGGGCTGCTGGGGAGGTGAGCGGGAGCGCCGGGCTCCTGCCCGGGGCCTGCGTGCTGCGTCGGCGGACCTGGGCTCCTGGCTCCGCGGGAGGGCAGCGGGCGCCTCGGTCGGTAGAGAAGTGGTGTCGGAGGCTCGGCCCGCGGTCCCCGCTTGGCCGTGGAGCGCAGCTCAGTCCTTTGCTGGGACGGGTCCAGCCCCCCCGGTGGGGTGTGGGTGCTGCCGAGGGACCTGGCCGTCATCGCCGGACAGAACCCAGAGCCTTGCCCTCCGCCCTCCTGAGCGGTGGCTCCTTCTCTCCCGTAGCCTGAGCTGCACTCTACCTGCCCAGGGCAGCTTTGAATAGGATGCCTTCCAGGCCCGAGTAGAATCGACCGACTTTCCGGTGGTAGAAAAGCAAGTATAAAACTGGATGTATTTGTTTAGAATTAATGCCAAATATAGAGTAAAATACAGACTTTATCTCAGAGTCCTGCGACGTAGGACACGACACGGGAGATCTGCTCAAACCTCGGACGTGGGTCCGGCCGGCCACCTCGGAACGGCTGCCCTTGGACGTGGGCGGCGGGGGGCCGAGCAGCCAGAGGAGGCGGCTGTCCTTGCTGACCTTCCCCCGGTTCCTGGGGCTGAGGCCCAGCCTGCCCCCCTGCTGAGCGTTTCTAGGCCGCTGGGGCTGCCTTGGTCCCTCAGGTTAGGAGTGGCCCGTGAGCACCGTGGCGACAGAGGCCCCTCGGTTCGTGTGAACCTGCAGGGGTTTCGTTGTGAGCTGCCCGAGGAAGCTGACCACCCGCGAGCCCCTGAGTGGACCCGGCGGGCGGCGCTCAGCCCTTGTCCTTCCCCGAGGCAGCAGCGCGCCCTGCGGGCGCCGGGCCTCTGGCGCTCTCGGGAGAGGGACTCAGGAGCTGTGGTGCCGCGGCGGGCCGGCCCGAGTGCACCCGCGGACAGTAGCCGCCTCCTCTGGGAGTGGGGGCCGTGCCCAGGGTCTCGCTGAACCCTGGGGGCCACCAAGGGTCTAACCCTTTCGGACCAAGGGCACGGTAGCCGGGGCCCATGTGGCTGCAGGGTGCGGCTCCGAAGCCTGTGCCCTCGAGCTGTCCCCGGTGTGGACCCGCCACTCCCTCGGGTGAGCCAAGGCAGCCCAGGCCCGGCGCGCGGTCAGGACTGCAGGTCTTTGCGTCTGTTCCTCCCCTCCCGTCCCGGCTCCTCTCCTGTTAGAGAAACCAGTGGTCCTTGGCATGTTGCTGACGCGGCTGGTTCTCAATGGAAGCGGGGTCACGTCCTGTCTGCTCTTCTGTCCCCAGCTGTGGACTGTGGCTCTAAGTTTGTGCTTTTACTTTCCGGGACAGTTAGTACTGACACACTTCCCGTCCCTTACTAACTGCGGTTATGCCATTCCTGGTCCAAAGGAAGAAACAAAACAATACCCCAAACCTTTGGCCTCTGGCCATGTGGATGCTGGAACTTGACACCATTCTCTTCACGTAAAGCAAAAAAAAGAAGGTGCTAGAAAATCATTTAATTTTTTTTATTTGTAATTTTTCTAGGTTGAACACCAATGTGGAATTATATCAAAGTCTGCAAAAATTATTAGCTGATAAAAAACTTGTGGATTCCCTTGATCCAGAAACCAGGTACTGCTTCCTTTGCGTTCATCGCGGTTGTGACTGTGGAGCTGAGCTTGAAAGCCGTCCCCTGGGCGTCCCTGCGCTCCCGGCCCCTCTGTCCGGACGGTTTCTCCCCACGCGACGAGTCCCGCACCCTCCTTGGACGCCACTCAGACGGGGTCTCCTCCGAGCGCTCTGTGCCTCTCTCAGCCCGGCCTCGTGCCCAGCTCCGCTTCTCTCGGTCCGCACGCTCCCAGCCTACTCTCCTCTGCCCGTTTGTCGGCTCAGCTTTCCCACCCGCTGGACGGGAAGCTCTTCGAGGGCAGGGCCTGGTCTGATTTGTTCACTGCTGCATCTTAGCACCCCACAGCCGCGGCCTGCGGCAGGGCCCTCTCCAGGGGATGGATTCCTGTGAGCAGTTGACGGTCCATTTAGCTGCATTCCTAAAGTTCTGTCATTGCTACAGCGGGAGCTGAAAGCAGAGTGCTTTTATTTACTGGTGGATGTCAAGATCCTTGAAATGGTTGGCTTTGGTTCATACCATTTATGATTCTGAATTGAAAAGACCTAATTCTAACTCAGTACACAAATATATTTGACACAGGACTGTGGATATTATATTTCTTTGCTCAGCTTTATTTATCTATAAAACGTGGTAGAATTTGTCGTTAACCCGCCTGTATGTTATTTGTGTCACGGCTCAGAGACGAATGTCTTTTCCTGCGTTTTTGCACTTGGTTATCTCCTTTTTCTTTGTGGGATGCTTACTTGGCCCCGTCTGCTTCCTCCTCCCTTGTCTGTCTCCGTACGCGGCCTGTGACGCCCAGTGAAGCCCTGCCCACGGGTCGGTCAGTGGTGGTGTCTCACGTTGATCTGGTGTAGCATGACCACGCCGTGTGAGCAGCGGGGAGGGGTCGTCTTCCCCTGTCTGCCTGTACGTGGTGCCGGTGGTCCTGTTTCAGTCCATTGATCCTGATGCTCGGGATGTGGGTAAGGCTGGCTGTATAATCACAGCAATGGGTCGTCATGATAATTTTAGGTTTGAGCATCGTCACCTTCGTGAGCACAATGAGTAAAAGTTGAATGCCTGCTAATTGTGCTGGATTTATACTGAGCTGCTGCTGACTTTGAGTGACAGCAGGTTGTTCATGGTCTGACTTCACTGCAGATTTGCTTTCCCATATTTAATGTATAAAAATGGAAGTAGACTGCAGACCATTTGAGGTACAAAGGGCTTGTGCTACTTGGACATGTGCCACATTTCTAGATGTTACTAAGATGCCAGTAGGATTTTTATTTTTATAGATGTTTTTTATTTATTTCTGGCTGCGTTGGGTCTTTGTTGCTGCTCGCGGGCTTTTCTCTAGTTGTGGCGAGCGGGGGCTGCTCTTCGTGGCGGCGCACGGGCTTCTCATTGCGGTGGCTTCTCTTGTTGCGGATCTCGGGCTCTAGGTGCGCAGGCTTCAGCAGCTGCAGCACGTGGGCTCAGTAGTTGTGGCCCGCGGGCTGTAGGGCATGTGGGCTTCAGTAGTTGTGGCACATGGGCTCAGTAGTTGTGGCGTGCGGGCTCTAGAGCGCAGGCTCAGTAGTTGTGGCGCGCGGGCTTAGTTGCGGGATCTTAGTTGTGGGCTCTTCCTGGACCAGGGCTCGAACCCGTGTCCCCTGCATTGGCAGGCGGATTCTTAACCACTGCGTCGCCAGAGAAGCCCAGGATTTTTAAAATAACAGAATGATAAACACATTGGCAAAAATAATCTGGGTGGAAGATCAATATTCTGGAAAGGAAAGGTTACGTGTGAGTGGAAGGAAACAAGAATTGGAAGTGATAATTATCAACCTGTCATGGCACTTGTATATCACCAGGAGTGTTGACTGGTACCCAGGAAGCACCCTGCATATGGTGAAGGAGAAGTCAATGGCTAAAACAAAGTATTAGAGATTTAATACATTGCTTTGTCATGAGAAGGTAACGTATGGAAGAAATGACATCATCATCATATGCTTAGGTGCATTCCTCGGAATGCTAGTTTTGTGAGGTATTAGAAAGTATTCCCAGAAGGGTCCCATTGATCAGTAAGTTTGGAAATCAGACATATTAATGCATTTTCCTCTCTTGGAGAATTTCAGTTTATTAAAGTCTCTGGGAAGCCCAGCCATAAAGAAACCTGTTTCACTTGGGGTTTTCCAGAACCATCAAGAGCTTTCTTATTTGCAAAGAATATAACAAACACACTCCAGAAAATATAATGGAGGGAAAGTCCCAGTCACAAGAGCAACAAAAGCAGTGATACAGCTTGGAGTACACTCGGGAGGGCAAAGTGCAGAACCTCCACACATACCCACCCCCCGGCAAGGCATGAAAGATGATATTTAAATGGAGAAACATGCTGTATTCTTAGATTAGAAGAAGAAAACTCAGTGGTCTCTACTGGTCTGTAAGTTTGATGTTATCCATCCTACATCTAAAGAAGATTTTTGTTGATGTTATCTAAGATGATTTTGAAGTCGTAAACAGTAAATATACCAGAATAGGCAGGAAAGATCTGGTAAAGAAAAATGCCACAGAGGGATTTGTACCAGATAGTAAGACATATTATAAAAATACTGTGTTTAAAAGAGCATCAAGAGCATTATACTTTGGCCAGAAGAGTCCATTAGGTCAATGAGAAAATAGAGAAATTTCAGACACAGACACGAATGTCTGTAGGACTGTACTTAACACAGAATAGAAGTATCGTTTCTCATCAGTAGGGAAAGGCTTGGTTTTCAGTAAATGTTGTTAGGCCAATGGAAAAGTAAATTAATTTAAGATTTAAATATCTTTAAAAAAGAAATCCTGAAAGTATTGATAACTTGGAATGTGGAAGGTCTTCCTTCACAGGATACCAAAATCAGAGCACAAAAGGGAAGATTGATTTGATCATATAAAAATTGCAAGCTTTGGTCTGGCAAAGCCCTTCCACATTCAGAGTCAGAATAAACAATGGGACAGATGTTACTTACGCGATAAAGGTTAATGTAGTTACTGTGTTTAGAGGTGTTACAGATTACAAAAAAAGAAAAAAAGCGAACCCTCTTATAGAAAAATGGGTAAAGGATTCTCTTCCTGAAACTCTTACTTCACAAAGTAAGGAAGGGCAACGTACGGCTGTTGAACGTGTAACAGTGTGTCGTGTGACACTGGTACTGAGTGGGGTGTCATGGCTGGAGATTGGTCTCCAGAGTTAGAGGCCTTGGCTGTATGTTGGTTCCCCAGCTCTCCAGGCCTTAGTTTTCTCCTCTGCACCACCAGGGAAGCCCTAAAAGCCATGTTTTTGAAGGATATTTAAAGATACAGAGAACTGTTCAAAGTCTGTGATTTAATTTTACAAGAAAAAGCAAGATACAAAAGTCTGTGTAGTTGTATCCTAGTGGGAGTCCTGGTGTAACACGTTGAAAGTGGATTGGATAGAAGCCGGGGGACGTGGTATCAGCCACAGTTGGTTGCCATGGAGATAGTATCTTCACGAGACCAAAGATGCACCTCAGACTGTGCTTCTGAGGATAAGGTCGTGTTGGGTGTCCCCCCAGACCACCTAGCCTGGCCCCCGGGGACAGTGGCTGTTTCGGAGCCCAGGAATCAAGTTACTGCTCCTTAAGTCCACGCAGAAAGTCAGCAGACTTTTTCAAGTACCTACTATGTGCTGAGCACCAAGCTGCTTTCTGGAACCTTACCTCATTTAATGAAACATGTTCTTCATAGTCTTAAGAGAAAGAAGAAAGAAAAAGTCGTATGTTGGAAGGAAATACAAGAATTTTAATAGTGGTTATCTTTGGTAGGATTAGTGATTTTAGTTTTTTCATGCATTTTTACAGTAAAGCTGTTACATGATAAACCTATGTTATGTAACACGATAAACTTACATTACCCAGTAAATTCCCATCCCTAGTTGATCCGCCCGCCGTCTTTCTTTTCTCTTATTAAAACAAACAGACCACCTTTGCTGGAAGAGAGGGGATGTGTGTTCTAGGTTGACTGTTGAGGATGGGAGATGGATGGGAGACAGAGATGACTAGGACAGTCCGGGGCTTGAGTGGAGCCCTTTACATTATTTAAGAAAGAAGGTCTGTTGAAGTTTCAGAAATTTAGAAGAACTTTAAATCTGTTCATTCAGTATATTGGCACAATAATCAGGAAGATGAATATATCCATTATAAAAAGTCAAGAAAAGCAGGAGAATAGATCAAATATTCGGATAACTTAATTTCAGAAAAAAGTAGTTCTAAAAAAATACTACTGGGACTTCCCTGGTGGCGCGGTGGTTAAGAATCCGCCTGCCAACGCAGGGGACGCGGGTTCGAGCCGTGGTCGGGGAAGATCCCACATGCCGTGGAGCAGCTAAGCCCGTGTGCCACAACTACTGAGTCTGTGCTCTAGAGCCCACGTGCCACAACTGCTGAGCCCGTGTGCTACAACTACTGAAGCCCGTGTGCCTAGAGCCTGTGCTCTGCAACAAGAGAAGCCACTGCAGTGAGAAGCCTGTGCACCGCAACGAAGAGCAGCCCCCGCTCACTGCAACTAGAGAAAGCCCGTGCACAGCAACGAGGACCCGATGCAGCCAAAAAAAAAAAAAAAAAAAAAAAACTAATGAAAGCAAGGAGTGTTACACTTGAGCTCGGTTCCCAGCATGCAGCAGGGTTAAGAAGAAAGAAAACAGTTCTCCTTAGCCTAAAGATTCTATTTGCAGTACAGCATCAGAGAATTTACTGTTCTAAGTGGCTGCCACTAATTGGAAGAAAAACTGAAAATGTCATGCAGAAAGCCTTTGAAAAACTGTCCAAGTATAAACTGTTTTATGTTTTTAATTATTGGGATTTGGATGGAGTTGAAATAATCAGTCATCACGGTGGCATTCACAGGTTTGCACTCTCTGAATAGAAGAATAAGCTCCTACATGAAATGCTAATCTTAATTGTTTTTCATGTTCTGCACTACCTATACTGGCTTATTTCAACGTTGGTTGAAGCTGGGTTTTGTTCCCTCTTTGTCTGCTATGCTGCAGCTTCCCATAAAGCATTTATAACCCAGCAGTGAAGTCTCCTGCCACATGACTTGGCATCATACGGTCTCAACACAACCATTAAAAAATTTCTGTGTTTGTCCAACATTTAAGCTTGTGGAGTGGAAATCATGAACGCTATTGGAGCCCGTAGCAGAGGGCCCAGATTTGGTCGGAGGTGGGGGACAGTGTTTAGAGACCTCACCGTGGCGGATAGGGTGTCTCGCGACACAAGGACTTCTGACACGAGGAGGGCCTTCCTGCAGGGTGGCGGACTTGGGGCAAGGTGGCCCGTTCAGGGTGGTGGCAGTGCGTCCTGGACTAGGGTGGCGGTGGTAGAGAAGTTTAGAGGGGTTAATTTGGCTGATTTCCCTCCCCCCCCCAATAAATAGCTACTATGTGCTGAGCTGTTTTCATATGCCAGTAAATTAGTGATATGCAATTATACATGACTTACATTTTAGTAATACATAAGCGCTGTGAGATACACTTCTGCTTCCTGGTCCCCCGATGTTTATCAGTCACATCTACTTATGAGTGATGGTAGATCATTGTCTCCTGGGCATCAGGGACCATGTTTCCACCCTAAAAGATCTGAAGAGCTGTGTGTCCCAGCCCATGCCTTTGCGGCCCAGCATGGTCATGTCTTGTTTCCAGGTCACACAGGTTTTTCTTTCATTTAGTATGTATGCGTTCAGTATTTTTTTTTTTTTTTAAAGAATAGGTGGATGCTTTCTTTTTTTATAAATTAGTTTATTTTATTTATTTATTTTTGACCACTTTGGGTCTTCGTTGCTACACGTGGGCTTTCTTTAGTTGTGGCAAGCAGGGGCTGCTCTTCTTTGTGGTGCGCCGGCTTCTCATCGCGGTGGCTTCTCTTATTGCGGAGCGTGGGCTCTAGGCGCGCGGGGTTCAGTAGTTGTGGCACGCGGGCTCAGTAGTTGTGGCTTGCGGGCTCTAGAGCACAGGCTCAGTAGTTGTGCCACACAGGCTTAGTTGCTCCGAGGCATGTGGGATCTTCCCGGACCAGGGATCGAACCTGTGTCCCCTGCGTTGGCAGGCGGATTCATAACCACTGCGCCACCAGGGAAGCCCACGAGTTCAGTATTTTGATTCCCCTGGTCCCTAATGGGAAAGTAAATCATCTTAAATTAGCTTATAACTAAAAAGGGAAAGATGGAGACTTCCCTGGTGGTGCAGTGGTTAAGAATCCGCCTGCCTGTGCAGGGGACACAAGTTCGATCCCTGGTCCGGGAAGATCCCACACGCAATGGAGCAACTAAGCCGGTGTGCCACAACTGCTGAGTCTGCGAGCCACAAATACTGAGCCCGCGCACCTAGAGCCCGTGCTCCACAACAAGAGAAGCCACTGCAGTGAGAAGCCCGCGCACTTCAACGATGAGTAGCCCCCTGTTCGCTGCAACTAGATTTCTCTAGTTGCTGCCTGTGCGCAGCGAAGACCCAACGTGGCCAAAAATAAATAAATTAATTAAAAAAGGCATGTGGGATCTTCCCGGACCAGGGATCGAACCTGTGTCCCCTGCGTTGGCAGGCGGATTCATAACCACTGCGCCACCAGGGAAGCCCACGAGTTCAGTATTTTGATTCCCCTGGTCCCTAATGGGAAAGTAAATCATCTTAAATTAGCTTATAACTAAAAAGGGAAAGATGGAGACTTCACTGGTGGTGCAGTGGTTAAGAATCCGCCTGCCTGTGCAGGGGACACAAGTTCGATCCCTGGTCCGGGAAGATCCCACACGCAATGGAGCAACTAAGCCGGTGTGCCACAACTGCTGAGTCTGCGAGCCACAAATACTGAGCCCGCGCACCTAGAGCCCGTGCTCCACAACAAGAGAAGCCACTGCAGCGAGAAGCCCGCGCACTTCAACGATGAGTAGCCCCCTGTTCGCTGCAACTAGATTTCTCTAGTTGCTGCCTGTGCGCAGCGAAGACCCAACGTGGCCAAAAATAAATAAATTAATTAAAAAATAATAAAAAGGGAAAGATGAACTTGTAAGTATAAAATATTACGGGAGAAAATTACTGAAAAGTTGCCCCTTGCTTTAGATGTTATCCAGGATACTTTATGTTCTGCTGTTGTTTTTTAATTGCTGCTAATACTTGACATTAGGGTGAAATTATTACATTAAGGAAAGGTTAGGAAAATTAGGGCCTATTGTGAAGTTTGCAGATGCACTTTACGATCATTAAAAACTGTGGATTTCTAGAAAGCACACTGGTACTCATTCTTGAAATAGGCATCTTCCCTCCTAAGTCTAAGCAAGCTTAGGCCAAGGGGAAGAGGATGGTGGCTTGAAGCTGATGAAGAGTCTGCTTTTTGATAGCAGGAGTAAAAGGTGATGTTTCAGATATTGCTGACCTGTTGAAGGGTATTACTGATGGTCTTTGAACTCCCTAAGCACTTTATTTGTACCCCTGTTAGGAAGCTTATTATCTCTTTTGCCTTGTGTTCATTCATTCGAAAAGTACTCATCCCCGTCTGGGCCACGCCTTATGGGTGAGCAGAGTATTGTTCTGTTCAGTACACCTGCTGAGTAGGAAATGTGTTACAGTTATGCATGAACACCTTCATGCAGAGTTCAGGCAGCATGTGTATGTCCCACAAGGACTTCATTTGGTGCGTTGTGTATAGTTTGCAGCAGATATTCTTGAAGGAAAGACAGTTGAAAAGATGTCCATTTTTTCCTTTCTAGAAAAAAGCAGAAAATTTTTCCTTGGAGTAATTGTCATTCATTGTCAGTTTAAGGCTTGTTGTGTAGTTAGCACAGTGTATCTGATACCAAATCATCCATAGGAGAGCTTAAAACCCAGTCAGTCAGCCAGCTGTTTTGCCTGACTTCTAAGATGTTAAGCTCCTGGTTTCAAGCAAACAAATTGTGTGTGTGTGTGTGTGTGTGTGTGTGTGTGTGTGTGTGTGTGTGTGTGTGTTGAAACATCCGGCTTTTGGGCAGTAAGTTTGAAAAAGACGGATTTATTTTGCAAAAAACTTATTGTTGTTCATAATTATTTTTACCTGTTTTAACCTGGCACCTATTTTATTTATAGGCGAGTGGCCGAACTGTTTATGTTTGATTTTGAAATCAGTGGAATCCATCTAGACAGAGAAAAGGTAACCTTGTTTCTTGGCTCCTCTTGTTTTACTGATATCTAGTTGTTATGTTGTTGATGTGGTTCTTGTATGTTGCTTCAATTTCCATATTATAAAGACACCTAGGTCGTTTATGTTATGAAATTCTCCTGTAAGTTGTATTTGAACATAGTGCTCTCTGGAAGTTGGCCTGTCACCCAAGATAATTCAGGGTTAAGAAATGACTTGAGACAGTTGGCGCGTTTTAGGTGTCATGGAAGTGGGATGAGATGGGCCGTATCAGGAAGGCCAGCTAGTGAGTAGGAAAGCTGGTGCTGTTGAAGATTAGGGTCTGGTTGCAGAAGTACAGGAAGTATTATTGAGACCCAGTGCAGGTGTGTTTGTTGATGTAATACCTGTCTTGGACAGACCCCCATAGTTTCATTCTGAAAGCAGTAAGCATGGGTTATACAGTGTTGAAACTGGGATGGGAGGGACCCTCTTTGTCCAGACCCCTCATTTTACAGGTGTGGGAACAAGGCAAAGCGATCTGTTCAAGTTCCCGTCCTTTGTCCTCAGGATCTCTCACCCTGGCCGCTGCTCTTCTAGAACACGACGTCCCAATGAGTGCTTATTCACTTCAGGATTAAGCTCAGGGCTGGAAGAATGGGATGGTTCAACCAGCACCCAAAGAGCTGCCGGCTCCAGTGTCTCACCCTGCCTGCCTGCAGCCTAGACTGTTACCATGCTGCTTTCTTTTTTAGATAAATATGTTTCTCCTGATAAATATATGATAAAGCCGCTTACCTATTAACAGAGATTGGTTTATCAAAGTGTCTTGGAAAGTAGAGGTCAGGGTATTAAGAATACGTGTCACATACATAGATGCTGTCATTTTGGTTGGTGCTGAGTGTGAGTAATTCTGAGGCCGCTCACATGTCTGTGTGCTTGTGTGGCCTTAAGGGCTCAGCACGTGACTCCTGGCCTAACCCAGCTGTCCCCAAGGCTGATAGGCTCTACTGCAAACTCAGATTGCCTGAAATGGACATATTTGCCCCTTTCCAGACTAGTTTGTTATGAATACTTCTCTTTACCAATAATGCCACTATTCTCTGAGTCACCCAAGTACAATTTTGGAGTCAGTTTGCATTTTTTCCATTCTCAGTGCTCTCATAGCTCAGTGACCAAGTTCTTGGATTGTTTCTGTAGGGCTTCACTTGCATCTGTCTGCATCCCCAAGACGACTCACCTTGATCCTTATCACCAAATACCTCGGCCATCCTAAAAGCCATTGTCTTCCTACATCTATTATAAGTAACAGTGATTAAGCATTTGCTCTTTAAATCACATGCTTCTCATCAGATCTTCATAACAGCTTTGAGGCTAGTACTACTACTATTCCTGTTTCATGGGTGAAGACGCTGAGGCACCTAGAGGTCATGTGATTTCCCCAAGGTCACAGAGCTTGTAGGTGGAGGAGGCTATTACATAAGCCAGGCCGACTCCAGGGCCTGCCCAGCTGCCCTGCCTGCAGGCCTTCTGGCGGTCAGTCTAACCTGTCTGTGACCATTGGAGTACTTTCCTTAAAGCGCTGATTCAGTTGTTACTCTCCCACCCAGAGCCTACCAGTGCCTTCCCATTGCCTATTGAAAGAGTATAAATGGCAATTAATACATAGAATCCCCAGCTCTCCCGGCCCCTACCCCCGTGTTACTCATGGCACTGCCCTCCCTGCTCTGGTCCTCTGTCCCCTCTGGGTTTGCCTGTCTGAAATCCCCATTAAGCCTTCATCTTTAGGCCATGGTGTCTGCAAAGCTGTTCTCAACCCCCCAGGTGGAATTTTGTATTCATCCGAACTCACATTTTACTTATTTCACACATATGGCATTTATCTTTAGGTTGTTATTACTGCATTGCTTATCTAAATCACAGGCCTCTCAAGGACAGGGAGTGTGGGTTCCCTTTTTTCATGCACAGGAGTTTTAGACTCAATAAAATAATGACTGTGTGAGAATTATAATGATGCTGACGAACATTAATCAGGTTCGGTATTTTCAGGAGGAAGTTTGCTATTAGAGAATCTGGGAGAATAGTTTTATTATTTTGTAGAATCTTCATGAAAGATGTTTTTGAAACTTTATTAAAAAGTAGCATGTCAGGTCAAGGTCAGCCTCACCAGCACTGACTTTGCTGCTTTCATCTAACGTGTATTCTTAATAGGACAGCTGCCCCTCCTAGCAGGTAACTCCCTGCGAGCCCACCACAGTGAAGATGCAGTAACGTAAACCTGCTGAACTCCCGTGTTGTCACTTCAGTGTCTGTTGTCAGAGGTGCTCCACCAGGACAGGGGGCAAGGGAGACAGAGCACATTTTAAGAGAGCTTGAAATGAAGCCACTAACACAACCTACAAACCGTAAAGGCCTACGTTCTTTCTGTATTCTTTCCAGGTTATTCCTTACTTACATTTTAGGGTCTCATGAGTACAATTAAAAATTAAAGGAAGTGTGTTCTTCAGCAGTCATTTAATAAATGCAACAATTTCATAGCATTCTTAGAGCTCCGAGTACTGCATGTTTAATTATGTCCAAATGATGAAATGATATACTTAGCCGACTGTTGGTGAAGTCGGGAAATAAACAGTTTTTACTTTTCCAGGGATTGTAACAGGTGGTAAACTCCTTGAAATAACTAATTTTATCACTTTTTAAATTTTTTTAAAAGTCAAAACTTTGAGGAAAGTTTTTGGAACTATAGTATAATTACCAGATGTCTTCTTTTTTGTTATTCCACTGGTCACCATTAGGGGGTGACAAATGGCCATATCAGAAACAAAATAGGCAAAGAGAAGTCTGGATGATAAAGATGTAGGAGCATCTGAAAACTTATTTTTCCTATGAAGTTTGAATTTTCTGTATTGAAATTTTTTGTTATTAAAATACACTAAGTTTTTTCCAGCAGCTTATTAAGGGTACACCTACATCATACATAGTTATCTTTTAAAAAATACTAGGGCTACCTAATCATCTTTTAGGGTCATGGCGTAGTTTAGAACCTGTTAATAGCTGTCGACCCCCTTGCCGGGAAGTTTGCCTGTGATTTCACCTGAAGCCCGTCCTGAGCCCAGGTCTGGATGCCTGTCTAGTTTTCCTGTAACAAGTGCCTGAAAATTCACCCCTTGTCCCCAGGGGGACCTGACCAGTTATGTGGACCTCAGTTTTAAGTTTCATCCCAAACATTTGTGGCACCCCTTTGATGGCACAGGTTTTCTCAGGAGATGGTGTCCTAGAGGTGTGACTGACGAGAAAACCCACCCCATTCTGTCACCGTCACTGACGGCCTGAGGGCTGACGGTGCCAGCCGTGGGGCTGGGGGACGTGGTCCTGCCCCAGCAGCCCCGACTGCAGCCCTCCTCACCTCTCTGCTGCTGTCCTGCTGTAGCCCCGCAAGTGGGTGCCCGGCAGGGCTTCGGAAGTGCTCCTTCGCTGCATGCAGCGAAGGACTGCGTTAATTATACCTTCCTTCCCCTGCCCTTGTATCTGGTCTTCAAGACTGAGAATATTTTCTAATCTGCCCTTCAAATACTTCATGTTCTTAGTCTTAAAATACTTCTAAGTATCATATCAAATAGATTCAACTACTCCCTGGCTCACGTAACTAAGAGGTTTTCAGGGCCAGGGGGCGACCTGTACTCTCCAGTGTTGTTAATCTCACAGATGCGCCGTGTAACCCAGACTTTGACTAGAACTCTGGAAGTTACGTACGTCCTAAAGCCTAGAAGCACTAAAAAACCGTACGGATAACGTTTTGGTCAGGATATTAAATATCTATCAAAAGTAGAGTTAACATTTGTAGTACATTACTGTGTATTAAACATTTATGATACAAATTATATTCAGTATTCGTTTTATCACTTAATATATGTAGTATCTTATTAAATTATAATTCAGCTATATATGTTGATTTGCTGTCTTCATAGATCAGCTATTAAGTTAGTTGTGAAATATTACTTAAATAACTTTTATTACTGCCCCCACGTACAGCGTAAAAGAGCGGTGGACCTGAACGTTAAGATCTTGGATCTGAGCAGCGCGTTTCTCATGGGAACCCACTTTCCCAGCAAGATTGAGAAGCATCTCCTGCCGGAACACATTTGGCATCACTTCGAGCTGGCCGGGGGCCACGTGCTGGTGGATGGTCTGCGTGCAGAAGCGCCGGATGACTTGGTACGTGTGCTCCATCCTCCGTGCGTTTGGTCCCCGTACCGGGGCCACGTCTCTTGTGACCCCCCAATTCGGTGATAAGACAGTCACACCTTTCAAAATACGTTAGTGTCGCTGAGTGCTAAAAATTGAGCTGGGGGTTATTAATTCTGTAAATGCTTTGAATAATGAAAATGGTTTGATCACTCCTGTGTCGTAAAGGGCTCCTCATGTTCAAAGTCTGGCCATTCTAGGGGCTCAGACTTTAATGCAGGTGGTTTTCACGTCACCCGGTTAAAGGTGCTTCATGGCACGTGTGTTGGCTACAATTTGTGCCACGCTGCCCCATAGTAGAGAACCCAGTCGAGTATGATGTGTCTCCCACACCAGTGATGAATCCAGAAGCTTTATTCACCTTGTGGGGACCATTATTCTAAAGCGTTGCTCGCCTGCAGAACAAAGTGGGGGAGGTAGCCTATAGTATTATGGTGTAGGACTTGGTACCGTGTATGGATGCCCTTTACCTTTCACTTTCTAAACATAGGTGCGAGAAGCCGCTTATAAAATTTTCCTCTATCCCAATGCCGGTCAACTGAAATGTTTAGAGGAGCTGCTCAGCAACAGAGATCTTCTGGCAAAGTTAGTGGGGTATTCTACGTATTCCCACAGAGCTCTCCAAGGAACAATGGCTAAAAATCCAGGTAAGCCTGTTTATCCAACTTTAAGGACAAAGTAGGGTTTTTATGAGGCTGAACTTATGATTTTAAATCGCTATAAATGACTGTTGCGTTTTTCATGTAGTCCGAGGCCAGTCGCCGAGACTTCCGCTTCTTTATTAGGAAGAATGTGTTCTGCCCAAGCTGTGTATCTTATGTACACATTGAGAGCAGGTCATACTCACAGTTTCACCGATGTTGATTCTCTTTGTTTTCGTTTAACGCAGCTGGTTTCTGTGCTGAGCCTAACCGGGTCGGTCAGGGTTAGTGTCAGACAGAATATTCCCGCTGAAGTCAAGGTGCAGGGTAGGCCGGGTCCTGTCAGAACCCCGCTTTCAGAGCGGAGAGGGCTGCTCCGCCGAGTGGTGCTGGGGCGGGCGTCGGGGAGAGCCGCTCCCGGGTGTGCTCCCTGCCGTTCTCTCTCATTCATGATGTGTAAGGGAGAGTGGTTTGCAGTGGAAACGATACAGATGTGTATAGCATATCTTTCAACGGTGTGTAGCAAACTACAGTTACGTTTAGACACTGAGTCCAGGGTGGGGTGGCCTCGATGGTGGGGCTGTTCAGACCCAGGTGTATTTCAGGGGTTGGGTTTGCATGCTTCGGTGACGGGCTGAGCGGGAGGAACGGATGGCCGTGGACACCCGGGGTCTCTGGCCGCGCGTCGGGACAGACGTGCCGGCCGCAGGGTCGGGGGACACTGGGAGGGGCTCTGCGGGAAGGGTCTCCCTTGGCTCTGTGCTGTCTCTGTCCCTCCCGTGTTCCCTGCAGTGTCCGTAGCTCCTCGGGGGTTTTCTTGGACCCACCCCGCCTTGTTTCTTCCTCTCTCGTGCACGCCGTCCCCTCGGCCTGGCCTCGCTCCCGCCGGTCTGCCGTGGGCACGTCTCCCTCACTCGAGGCCTGCTTGCTGCCTGCCTGTCTGTCTGTCAAAATCCTCTCCAGGGTGTCAGTGCTGGGCCCCCGCCGCCCCCTCCACGAAGCCTGCTAAAACGTTTCCACGTCCCTTGGACCCCTTCGTCCTTGAACTCTTGGGACACTTAAATTTGCGTTCTATACTTTAGCTCCCAAACAGGTGTTCTGTCCCCTCGGGTGCTTTTCTGTAGTCACTGTTGTCACCTCGTTGTCATAATGATGTCTTATTATTTTATACTCTACGTAATAGTTACATAGTGCCTACTCTGGCCATTGTTTCCTTTCATTCCTCTATAGCCGTGTGAGATAGACGGTTGTACCCACTTCACGGCTGAGGGAGCGAGGGTCGGGTTGATTGCTGAGAAGTGGCAGAGTCAGGCCCAAACCCGGGCTCTCGATTCCTGCTCCTCCGTAGGCCACCTGAGACCACGTGCCCCTTTTCTGTGTCACCTGCATCGGCTCCTTCAGTTCATTGGTTCGGCAGATATGCACTAAGCGCCCGTGTGTGCCAGATGTTATTCTAGGCGCTGGAGATAAATCCGAGTAGAACGGATGGGAAAATCCCTGCTTGTGTACAGGTGACAGAGGAAAACAGAAAAGCAGGGGAAGAGTGCGGTGTGTTCCCGGCTCCTGCAGGTTGTGGAGAAAGTGGTACAGGGAAGCGGGGACTGCGCGTGTCAGGAGGTGTGCGGCCTCGCACGGTCCGCGAAGGCTCGTGAACGAGGCTGTGAGCGGAGGGTCCAGATGGGGGCCCAGCTGTGAGGACGTGGGGAGGAGCAGGGGAGCCGGCGGGGCGGGGGGTGGTCCCAGGTGAAGGAGGCTCGTCCTTGGGGGAGGTGGGTTTGAGCCGGGACTTCAGTGGTCACGGCCCCGCCGAGGGGGCTGAGAACTGCTACAGGGAGGGGCACCCGGAGGTGCTTTGCAGTGGCCACAGTGAGGGACGCGGCTGCTCCAGGCCGACGGCGGCTGTGCACGTGGTGAGATGTCACGTTTGGGGCGTGTGGCACGCGAAGGGAGAGCCAGGCCTTGGACGTGAGCCACCGGGAAGACAGTTCCTGCTGACGGGGGCGGGGCAGGAGCGCGGTGGGTCTGAGCTAGGTGTGAGATGCGGGTGGGTCAGTGCAGGTGGAAACACTGATGGACAGCAAGGCACACACACACGCCG
This sequence comes from Physeter macrocephalus, assembly GCF_002837175.3. Lineage (NCBI taxonomy): Eukaryota > Metazoa > Chordata > Mammalia > Artiodactyla > Physeteridae > Physeter > Physeter macrocephalus. The sequence goes on along the minus strand of NC_041226.1, from coordinate 3,007,085 downwards.
GGACGAGACTGGTCTGCTGGCCTGGACGCCGGGGGCGGCCGGGGCCCGGGGAAGGTGGGGGACTGAGCCCCGGCTTGAGTGACGTGCAGTGGAGGTCACCGGCCCCGCAGTAGCGAGCGCCCAGGGTGATGGCCAGCAGATCCACAGCTCACAAGGCGGTTAGCGTGGAAAAGTCTTGGAGCTGGACTCTGTGCACATCGTGTGTCGAGTGTGACCTGTGTCCTCGAGGGATTTAACGTTTGGTTGGGGAGCTTGGACGTATACGTATAAAGATAAACCTTAATACAGGTCAGTGTCTTTTTAGTTCCAAATGCATAGAATATGGAAAACAATGCCCTAGGATTTTAGGAGCGCAGGAAGTGTGCAGATGCTTAGATGGTTGTTGCAGGTTTCACACGGGAAGTGAAACTGGAGGTGGGCAGTGAGGGACAGGGGGCTGTCGACAGGGGGGGAGGGAGGTGGAGGGGAACAGGTTAGGGTGGACCCCACGTGACAGGTGCGTCAGGGGGTCATCTTCCAGCGAGGCATGCGTTTGCCCTCAGACCGTTTCAAACTCATTCCTTTTTATCGAATACTACGACGGTATTCCAGATAGATTAATTGAGGAAGATGTTTCATATGTAAGAGAGCTAGGAAAACGAAATAGGTGGAAGTTAGTGAACAGTGGTTATTTTGAAATAAAAAACACACACAGAGATATATTTGAAAACAGTTCTCTATGCTAGCTGGTTTGATATCCGGAAATAAAGACTTTATTTTAAACTAAATAACAGTTGTTTTTCTTAACACCATCTAAAACAAGGCAGCGTTTTTCAGGTTACGAGATACGGGCTGGTTCAGCACTGATGGTGGGGAGACCCCTGGGTTCCTGGTTTAGGTCCGTCCTTTCCCCAGCCTCTTATTTTACTCAGAAAAGAGATAAACTGAACAAGAAACTGAAACATATAAAAGACCATCTGGAAAATAGAAAAACTGTGTGTAGCCCACTCTCAAATACATGTGAAAGCTCTGTACACGTTAAATAGTGGCAAAAAGTGGTAAATTCAAAAAGTCACATGAAAAATTGCCTATCATGTGAAACAACAGTAAATCCACTACATTGCCTTTATGGGTTTGTACAATATAGTGACTTATGGCTGAAGTATTTTAAGTAGTAAAAACAAACAAACAAACAAAATTCCAATAGAGCCTAAATTTTTAATGTTCCAATTTTGCAATATTTTCTTTGGATACTGATCCTAAATAGATTATTCTGCTGTGTATATAAAAATAAAAATATTTACCCAGAAAAACACTGATTTTTAAAATCTGATGTTTCTAAGTTGTAGTGATTTTTATGAACAAATCAGTCTAGCTATCTCTTGAAAACTCAGAAAAAAATTAGACATGTCTGACAGACATTTTTTTCCCTTATACATACATATGAATAGATAGAAATAGATTGAAACTTTGGATTCTTTCGCTTCCCCTTAACTCTTTTTATTTTGGGGTATCATTTAAGGCTTTGATTATTACTATGTCAGTTTAATTCATTTATTTAATAAAGATCATCATCATCTAGAAATGCCTAGTGTATGTTAGCAACCCTGCTTCCCTTTGAGAATCATCACTTTAAAGGCATTGTAGTGTATGGATTTATGATCACCACATTATAATTTTAACAGGTATGTACATTTTATTTTATGTAGTTAAAGATATTTTCTTTTGGATTTTCATTTTAGAGACTGTCATGCAGTTCCTTGAGAAGCTATCTGACAAACTCTCTGAAAGGTTCGTTTCCTTATTCTACTCTTTAGAGTACATGTTATTTCGTTAGTTTTTTTTTTTAAGACTTGCTTTATAAAAAAACAATTAGTAAGTGACCTGTTAAGAATATAAGTGTTGGAATATTGCGCCAGATCTGTGCACTATTTAAGAGATCAGACGAAGAGTGAGCCCTGCTTTGAAAGTGCAGAGTCGTCCCCCGAAGGTGACAGTCTCGGACACTTGGGCCGTCCCCTCTGATGAACCAGGCAGCCGTCTGTAGGAACTCATCATTGATAGGGACTTCTTAAAATTTCCCAAACCTTTTGAAACTATGTATTTTAGCTTGTACCATCAGTTTTATCATCTGCTGGAAACGTAGTATTTCTCTTCCTTCGGCTTCAAGTGTGGGCGGCTGGTGGGGATGGTAGATGGATGTGTTTGCCCTGCTGTGTGCTTTAAGAGAGCTCTCAGCGGTCCCTCTGTTACAGCCGCCGGCCTTCTCCCTGCCCAGCCCCCTGGGCTGGCCCTCGTCCTCGGGGCCACTCTGGGAGGCTCCAGCCCCCCAGGAACCTTCAGACACCACGGCTCTAGGACGAGGCGTGGCACGTTTGTGAGAGACCGTGATCTCTCCTGTGGCACTGCCTAAAACCTCGTTTGCTACCTGACTGCACCAGCGTGTTAATTTTAGCTCCAATTTCCATTTTCTGTTATAAACTCATGCCTTAGAACACAGTCCTCTCCAACTTGGATTATATTTATAAATTCTAAAATTATCTTTCAATGCAGTGAGCTATTGTGGCTTTGATATATAATGAAGTAGTGTTGATTATGCAGTTATTTGAGACTTTATTCTACTTTGCCTTGCTGGTTGAGCATTATTATTCTTTTTCACTTGTGTGTAGCTATAGATTATATTTGGAGCAAACTTATCTTCACGTTTTTATAGCAGCATATATGGGAGTTCATTCTAACGGAAATTGCATATTCTGCAGACACTAAGCACGTGTTTGATTATTGCCCAGCTGGAGTTTTTGGTAGGGGGAAGTTACGAATAGCAATCTTAAATATAATCTATGTTAATATTCTTTTATAGGAAGTAATTTGTTAGCCTCTTTTTTAAGGTGTAGCAAAAAGCAGTGGTTTAAAGTTTACTGATTAACACTTTGCACTTCGCATGTTTCTGTTAACACTGCTAGTTTTTCCAGGCTTTTAGTACTTTCAAGGCATGTCTCTGCCAAGATGCTTTTTAAGGTAGAAATTGTAGTAATTTACTGATGTATGTATTATCATTTCTTCTAGCACATGTAAAATTTGGTTAGTACTGGCTGCATTTGCACTACAAATTACTTCTAATTTTATCACGAATATTGGAAAGTAACATAAGCAGACTAGTTTTTTTTATAATGTAATTACGAAAATTTTGTCCTAACAATGAACGATAAACCTGTTTTACAGAACTATAAAAGATTTTGAGATGATACGAGGGATGAAAATGAAACTAAATCCTCAAAATTCTGTAAGTGACCATCTTGGGATATTTTTATTATAAACAGTCTGTCAGCTGAGGTCTTTATCTTTTGACTCTTGAACTTTCTTGTGATTTGCTGAAGGTGTATATAGTCTTGTTTCTGATCCTTGGATTTGGGGAATAAAGTATTGAAATATTTGATCCAAATGTCTGAGTCTGACATTCCAGGAAATCCAGTGTTTTTGTTGGTTAGTTGCGCCCTCTCTCTCTCTCTCTCTCTCTCTCTCTCTCTCTCTCTCTCTCTGTCGCTCGCTCTCTCTCTCTCTGTCGCTCTCTCTCTCTCTCTCTCTCTGTCTCTCTCTCTCTCACACACACACACACACACACACACACACACACCCATACTGTCTGCTAACGCAACCTCTGTTAATATCTGCTCACACAAAGGTTGCCTCTGTTCTATGGAGAGTTGGCGTCTCTGTGCAAAGCACCTTTAGGGGGCTCGGGGGGGGGATGACCTGGCCGGTGGCAGCTTCAGCATCAGTGCTCACCTTGCAGTTGACACGCTTGTTTGCTAACCTGTGGAGCTCAGTTAAGTAGATCAGTGTTGACTGACAAAGTGTAACCCGTCCTGAAAACACTGAATCTTAAGATCAAATGATTACATGATCCTTCCAGTCAGACTAAGTGTCCTTAGGGCCAGAGGGTGCCCTGAAAAGGGATGAGATCCCAGGTGTTAGGACTCGGGTCCTCATCTGGCTCGGGGGTGCCACGGGATTGCTGGGGTGTCTGGGCCCTTCTCCTGTAGCTGCTGGTGGTGGTCATTCTTGGTTGCTGGTGGCTGCTGAGCAGGGTTAGAAACTCTTTACCAGCTTCCCAGATCCAACCACCATGAAATGGAGTAATTCTGTCATAGTCACTGATTTCTGGAGCAGCACGTGAGATTGTTAACTGGTAGTCAGAGCTGTATCTAGCAGAGTAACTAGGATTAGCCAAACACCCACTTTGGCTTGGTAGGTAGGTCCACTTAGGAAACTAGATCATGGATCAGAATTTAGCTTGGTGAGCACAGGAACAGAAAAGGTGAAGTGTGTTGCCAAAAGCTAATTCATTAATATGACTTGAAATTGTTCTCCCTGGACATGATTTTGTTTGTTTGTTTGTTTTTTTTTGGCTGCATTGGGTCTTCGTTGCTGCGCACGGGTTTTCTCTAGTTGCGGCGAGTGGGCTGCTCTTCGTTGCGGTGCGCGGGCTTCTCCTTGCGGTGGCTTCTCTTGTTGCGGAGCACGGGCTCTAGGCACGCGGGCTTCATTAGTTGTGGCACGCGGGCTCAGTCGTTGTGGCTCACGGGCTCTAGAGCACAGGCTCAGTAGTCGCGGCACACGGGCTTAGTTGCTCCGTGGCATGTGGGATCTTCCCGGACCAGGGCTGGAACCCGTGTCCCCTGCATTGGCAGGCGGATTCTTAACCACTGCGCCACCAGGGAAGCCCCGGACATGTTATGTAGATACTGATGCCGGCTGTTCTGAGGATGTTTGGGAAATGCCCTTTCTTCTCTCCTGAAGCCCCCGTTTTGGTGAAGGTACCACCGTTCACCCTGCTCCTCTAGCCAGACCCTGGACTAAGTCTAGACCAGGGGTTCTCAAACCGCTCCCTGGAAGGCAGCACCTGGGCACTTGGTAGAAAGGCAGGCTCTCGAGCGCCATGTGCTGTGTGTCAGTGACCCCTGCAGGTGTTCACACGCCGCCCCCGCCCATAGTGTCAGGTACCGAGGCCTGCAGCTTCTGCCTTCCTGGGAACTCTCTCCCGTCTGTGCCCATTGCCACAGCCCTGGCTGAGGTCATTCCTTCTCCCCAAGACGGCAGTGACTGGTTTTCTAGCCTTTTGTTCTGCTCCCCTCGAAGTTGTCCTGCATTCCAGCCGTTTTGCCGGGTGCCTGGCCCACGTTGGACGCGGAGAAGGTCCTGTGCACTTACTCGGAACGGGAATGAACGAATGCAGGGCCGCCAGAGGGATTTTTCTAAAACACTGATTGGGCCTTGCACTCCTCTGTTTAACATTTTCAGGTAATTATTAGATTTACCTTCCCATTTCTTGGCTTTCCCACCAAGCCCTTCGTAATCTTTCCTGGACCTCCTCCTCTTCTGCCTGGGAGCCCAGTCAGTGTTCTCTGCTCACTACTGACACCTGCGTGATGCTCGTGTGCTCTTTTCACTTACTTTTTGCTTTGCTTTCCCTTTTCCTTTATTTTTATTTATTTTTTATTGAAGTGTAGTTGATTTACCATGCTGTGCTTTCTTTTATTTTAAAATTGTAACTGACATTTATGTGCCAGCAAATGCCGTACATCTGGATTACGTGCTCCCATTCTTCACAATCCAACTCGGGCTCTGTCTCCTCCAGACGTTTCCTGCCCTCCCCTGTGATTTAACACCCTTCATGGGCTGTTTGGCGTGGTACGACGTCATAGACGTGACACACTGTTCTCTGATTGGCGGGCTGCTTGTCTTCCTGCTGCCTGGACTCTTGTCAGCTCTTGGTGCGGGGATGGTGTCTTGTCTCTGTTGCATTAGAGCCTGCGCTCTGTCTGGCAGGTAGCGGTTAGCAAGCAGTCATCTGTTGGAGGCCATGAGTGCCAGGAACTGATCACTCGGGGGCCAGGGTCCCAGGGGTGCTGTCCCTGCCCTTCAGGAGCTCATGGGCAGAAAGAAAGGAAACCTCCATGTCTTACCTTGGTTCCTTCCCTGATAAAAGTATGAGCATGGCGCGTGAGAAAGAATACCTTGTCGGCAGAGGGGAGAATATCTAAACTGAACCTTTAAGGACCTTGCTAATAAGGATGGACGCCTCGTTCTCGGAGCTCTTCTCAGTGCCAGGTGTTTTGTTTTGCAGTTGAAGTACATTTAGCAATACTGTCTGGGAGATGCTCTTGATTCATTCAACAGATAACTCTTGAGGGGCTACTGTGTACCAGGCAGAATTCAGGGGCCAAGATACAACGGGAAAATTGCAAACAAAATCCCTGCCCTCATGAAGCTTATGTTGTAGGGGAAGAAGAGAGACAGTAAACACGTGAAAAACATCAGCATTGTGCCAGTCCTGTGCTGGTAGGGACTGCGGGGGAAATAATGCGGAAAAAGCGGATGGAGGCTGTTGTCTTATAGGGGCTGGGCAGTGAAGACCCCCCCCCAGGAAGATGACACCGGAGCGGCGCTGAAGAAGTGAGGGGCTGGCGACAGCCAGGGAAGAGCCCTCTAGGCAGAGGCCGGAGGGAGGGGTCTGCCTTGCCATGGAGGAGCCCCAGGAGGCCAGCAGGGCTGGGGGAGAAGGAGAGCGGGGAAGCACTGGGGGACCCAGGCCGTCTGCCTCCCGGCCTAGCCTCTGCTCCGCTCTGTGTCTCCTGGCAGCCTGCGAGAGTGTGGTCCGCACGGCTACCCCAGCTCCCTGTCACCGTTCTGTACCAGGTGTCAAAAATGGTTGTTCTAGTGTTTCTTTATGACATATTTTCTTTGCCAAGATTAGAGTTAATTCTGCCTTAGTTACGTTCTAAATTGTTGCTCTCATTTCTGGGATCCACCCTGAGCTTCTTGCTTAGGTTTAGAAAGAACTCGAGTCTCACCTTTAGTTCCCTAATCTTACCTGCAGTATGTTTTATGGACTAATACATGGGTTACGTTTGGGGGAAAATTTCAGCGTGGCTAATTTAATCTATCAATTTTGACTTTCATTAGTTTACTTTTTAGAATGACATTTGTTTACCTTTTCTCCAAATTCTGCAATTATGCCTTATTTATACCTCTCAACTCACTGATTGCAGGTGAGTCAAAGTAAAAAGGCACATATTTCCTGCCAAGTCATGAATTTTTAGGCTTTTTATAAAACTTTCTGACATCATAACAGGTATGCATTTTATAAGTTGGCTAAATTATTGATTAAAATTGTGAAACAGTCAACAGCTTTCATAACAGTGAATTTTTCCTTTGTAGGAATTAATGCCTTGGGATCCCCCCTACTACAGTGGTGTGATTCGTGCAGAGAGGTACGTTTTTTGAGAAATACCTGTATGTGAGAAGGAGGAAAGAAATATGTATTGAGCGTTTTGCCTGCTAACTGGGCAACTGTCCCTTCACTCGGTGCCCACATTACAAACCTGCGTCCCCTCAAGCTCAGGCCCTGTGCCGCAGTGGCCAGCATCTGCCCTCAGGTCACTTATCCGGGTTGGGAAGCCCCTCCCCCAGGCCTGTAGTGGTCCCTCCCCCATAGCCCGTCCTCTGTGGCTTCTGTCATTCCTGTTGACACCTTGTGAGCTTCTCCCGCGTGGCTGGAATCCGGGCCCCTCCGCCTCTTCCTGTGGGTGCTGTCCAGGCTCTTTCTAGACTCTGAGCTGGAGGGGCTGGGACTTTGCTAGAACCCTTGTCGTGTCCCGTTTCGGGCCCAGGGTGGGTGCTCGGCAAATATTTGTTGAACCAGTAGAGGAATACGGTAGTACTTGGCATGGCAGTGTGGTTTTCTTATGTTTTCTCATTTTTATTGGAACACGTCAGCGTGTTATTGGCACATCTGGGAGGATATAAATGAAATAAGGATTTGGGAAACTTATGTTGATAGAGGGACTCCTCTGGCTTCTGTATTCCTCTGTGTCTATTAAACTGTGGCAAACTAGGAGCTATGCTTTTTTCCCTAAATATACCCTATTTCTGTCATTTTTATGTTTGCTTGTAAACCCACAAAATGTGGAGGCCTGTTCAGAGTGAACACAAAAATGTTTATGTCCCAAAGCAACTTTATATCTGCAAGAGGAATATATTTTTTAAGAATCTCAGAATCTTAGCCTTTAACAAATCCTTAACATTTTTCTCTTATGGTTCATTTTTAAGATATGCAGTTAAGATTGACTTAGGTCCTGGAAGAGAATAAAAATTTTAAGCCACTTTCTTTACTAAAGTGTGCTGGCATATATCATGATAATATACTTACTCAGTTGGTATTCAACTTCAAAGTCTTTTGGTTACCATGCATTATATTCAAGCATCAAGCAAAGGGTAGTAAGCACCTCACTAAAATTAGACGCCGCTTCTTCTAATGGTTTCTTTCGGCATTTGTCATAGAAGCAGAAACCCGTAGCTTTTCCTGTTCTTTCTGCCCCGGCAGCAGGAGGTGGCCTGAGATCAGTCAGTGTGTCCAAGAGCCGACCCACTGACGCACTGAGTTCCCATCTTTTCCCCTCTGTGACCTCTCCTTACGTATCTGTTCCCCAAACCAGTCTTACTTACAGAGCATAGGTGTCTCCTCACCTGTAGGTAATAATGCTTTGTCAGCTGGTATTTCTTATACATGTGTCCCCAATTCAGCATCAGTCGCCTTCTCTGTGACAGCCCGTAAACTGTAGTTCAGAATCTATAATAATTTGATCCTGATAAACAGTGAGTGCTTAGAATATATTATAGCTTAACATAAGATATGCTAGCAATAAGACGTTACTTCACAATTGTGTTTTATGGCTGCAAGACTTCAGATCCTGCTCTTACAGTTGCATTAAAAAAATAGCATTTCTCTCTTAAAATGCTTTCAAACACATAGCATACAGGAATGTTAAATTTTTTATTAATATGTTCCATATTTATGTAAAGTTTTTAGCTGTATTTTTGACATTGGAAAGTAATGTAAATTAGATGTCCTTGTTTCTTTCTAATTTTTGCCACTGTGATTTTTTTTTTTTTTTTTTTTTTTTTTTTTGCTGTAC
>NC_041226.1:2964049-2997823 GCF_002837175.3 Physeter macrocephalus | reverse complement strand
CGAACCCGCGTCCCCTGCATCGGCAGGCGGACTCTCCACCACCGCGCCACCAGGGAAGCCCCCCACTGTGATTTTTATGTGGTGTTCCTCTGCATCATGTCCCCCGCCCCTTATTATTACTATTACTATCATCATTATGACTTTTGACCATGCTGCGTGGCATGCAGGCTCTTAGTTCTCTGACCGGGGATTGAACCCCTGTCCCCTGCAGTGGAAGCTCCGAGTCCTAACCACTGGACCGCCGGGGGAGTCCCTCCCATCCCTTATTTTTTAATACCTTAGCCTTAAATGTAAAAGCGATATTTTTTTCATTTAACTGTGCTCTGTAAGTATAGCGTACCCAAGCGGTGGTTCTGTGGAAATTACATGTGGATATTTGAATACTTGGAGAGAGAGACTCAATTATGAAGTATACGTATGCATTAATCAGGGTGTGCGATCCCTGAGAAGTTTGACAGTGATCTTAAACAGAAGCTGTTGAATAAAGGGGAGTGAGTCCTCCATTTATACCCAAAATGCACCACTGGAAAGTCTTTAGGTTGCTGCCTGACTCTGGACTCAGTACTTAGAGATCCCGGAGCCCCCCGGGGGTTGGGAATTCTGACTCCTCTGCACCCACCACAGAGATGGGGTCTTCTTCTCCAGATGGGAGGATCGGGGGCAGCGTGGCCCTGCGGCCAGGAGCTCCTGAGGGCCGAGGCCCCGGACGGGCCTGGCTCCCCTGTGACACGCGCTACACAGTCTGGGAAGGTGACTTGCCCTCAGCCAGCTTGTATTTTTAGTACTAACATAACATTATTGTGTGGAATTGGCCATCTGTAGACCTTCTTCTAGAGAATGGTCCCCTCTAAGAGATGCTTTGTAATTGTCCTCTCAAATCTTTTGAAGGAGTTTCGGCTCTGCCTTAAAGCTTCTCTGAGAAAACACTCGTCTGAAATGTAATGACTGTATTAAATGAGTAGCGGGATACTCATCAGAGAGCTTTTGGCGAGAGAGACAGCACTGGACAGGAGTCCAGCTTGCCTGTGCGTCCTGGTGGCCGTGTCCAGGGCGGGGGAGCCTGCCTGTGGCCGGCAGGACAGCACACGGGGTCCCTTCCGTCTTCAAGGTCACAGGCCCACTGCCGCCTTTAAAATGAAGCGGGAGCGTCGCTCAAGGCCCGCGTGGCTCTAACGAAAGATGCACACACGGCCTCCGGTTCTGCCTCACCACCCTCGTCCTCCCCAGGTTACCTCGGCCAGACTGAACCCTGTCCCCTGCCTGGTCCCTTTCTGTCTCAGCGACTGCGGCTTCCTGCCTGCCCTGCCTGTGACATTGTGCCTGGAGCCCCCGAAGTCCGCCGGCCTGTGCTTACAGCCCGAGTGCCGCACGGCCGGGCGCTCCCAGCGTCCTCTGGGCCTCACTGGCAGCCACGCCTGGAAGCGCAGAGCAACGTTTGTCTTGTCTCCTCTGTTTGAAGTGCAGTGGGGAACACGCTCTGGGCCCAGGAAATGCGTGCTGGTTGACAGCCGTTGTTGGAGCCTGTGTCTACACCAGTGGTTGGAGATCCGTAGTAAAAGCCACCCAGTGATCACTATTTTGGTAAGCATATTTTTGTGGATGACATTTTTCATCCGTCAGGGTTGTTGAAGGCAGCATGACCTCTGGAGGTCTGCATGATGCTCCTTTGTTGAGAGGTTTCCTCCAGGCTGGCTGGTTCTTAGCGTAAAAATCACCACTCTTCCAGGAACACAGTGTAACCCACCTGACAGCCACAGGGGACTTCGGTTCACTTATTTGGCTGTTAACTCAGTAAAAGAACCCGGAAAAGGGATGCAGAAATGCTTTAGGGGGGATTGTAAGAATTGGGGGTTTAAACCTCTATTTTGAGTAGCTTAAAAGGCAGAGGATTGAGTTGTGGCTTGCAGGGTCAGTCATCTTGATTGACTAGAGTCGGCTGAGAGGCGCAGGTAGCGGAGGAGAAAAGAAAGGGAAAATGTCATAGTTTGGGTTTGAGGTTAGAAGGGTCGAACAAAGTGAAGATTTCTAAATCCTCGTTAAATGCCTCTACTTGCAAGTAAAGACTAAAATGTGTGGTTTGACATGAAATGAAAGGGGCTTTCCTTGATTGGAGCTTGTTTTCAAGCTACCCAGGGACTTTTTTTGGCCTACGTGTTAAACACTTAAGATTTATTTCACGTTTCTTAATGTTCGCATAAGAGAAGAAAGAACCTATTAGAAAGATAGAAAATTGTGTTTTAAAACTGTGAGAGGTGAGTCCTGGAAAACAGTGGCAGAAGCAGCTGATGGGGAATCTTAAAGAGCAAAAATACCTTGATTTTTTTTCTTTTTCAAGTTTTAAATTCTTCATGGAAGAGTGAAAGTAATTCTTTACGAAAAGCGTATGTGCAGTGATTTTATTTAAAATTTTTATTTTTGAAGAGTTAATACATTTTCACGTGGTTGGGAAAAAGCTGAAAACAACATTAAGTATCCACTGAGGTATTTCGCTCACAGCCTTCCTCCCACCCCCGCCCTCTAGAATAATCATCCTTCCAGTGTTTAATGCATCCTTCCAGTGTTTGATTTTTGTTTTTATTGCTCGAGGACTTTATTTCTTTTCTGCCAAGGATGAGTTTCAGTGGATCACATTTCACTTATTTTGGTGCTGTTTTATAGAATGATGTCATTGGGATGTGGGATTCAGTATAGTTTATTCACTGCTAAGGTATATTCTGAAATGTCGGGAGTGTTCATGTAATGAAATAGGAATGTTTTGTGTTTTAAACTATTCATAAAACATTGGACTTCCACAGAAGGATGCTGTGGTGTTTGAAGATAATACAACTGCTTGATACGTGAAATTGTGTAGTTTATTTGTTAGTATATGTATACTGAGTTCGTTGCTTTCAATTTTTAAGATTAACCTTTATAATGAAAACTTTGAAAATAAACAGAAATAGGGAGAATAATATAAGTAACCCCCATATACTCATCTCCCAGATGAAGTAATTATCAAGGTTTTGCCATGTTTCCTTCACTGGTCTCTTTTATTTCTCCCTTCCTTCTTGTTACTAAAGTATTTTAAGCTGAATCCTAGCCCTTGTGTCATGTCACTCTTGTGTATTCTTTCCGTCTCTCAGTACGTGGCTGTTTTCTCATATGACTCCAGAACCACCAGAACCCAGTAAAGTTTGCAGCAGTTCATGGGCGTCATCTCGTACCCCGATTACACCCCTGTTTCCTTGTTGGTCTCCAGTCTGTTTCTTCCCAGTTGGCTGGCCGGGCTTTCTGTCTTGAGTCTCTCGCTCCAGAGCCGGTCCCCACACGTCATGCCCTAGCCAACCTTGTTCACATTGCCACTTGCTAAAGAGACCAGGTCGTTGGTCCTACAGAATTTCCAAGCTCGTGGAGTGATCTGGTTGCCTTCACGAGGGGTCATTTCTCTGGTTCCTGTCTTCCTGTAACATGGATCTTGTGCCCCTCTCCCCACAATTGTGTTGGTTACGCTGTCTTGTGTTTCACGTGTAGCTATTTGATTTTACTTATTGATGGAACTGAAGAAGCTGAGTGAGAGGCTGTCATAATAGAGGTCTCCCTGCTCTCCTGGGATTTGGCTCCAGCCTCTATGATGGGGTCCTGTCACCTGGTGCCACGTCAGCGTGACTGTGGTCATCCTTTTCCCTAAGGTTCCCTTTCCTACCTCTCTAGGGTGAGGATGAAATTGTACTGTGATCTGTGCTAAGAGCAGTTTCCAGGACTTCCCTGGTGGCGCAGTGGTTAAGAATCCACCTGCCAATGCAGGGGACACGGGGGTTCGAGCCCTGGTCCGGGAAGATCCCACATGCCGCGGAGCAGCTAAGCCCGTGCGCCACAACTACCGAACCTGCACTCTACAGCCCACGAGCCACAAGTACTGAGCCCGCGTGCCACAACTACGCGCGCCTAGAGCCTGTGCTCCGCGACAAGAGAGGCCACTGCTTCTGAGTAGCCCCCGCTCTCTGCAACTAGAGAAAGCCCGCGCGGAGCAACGAGGACTCAACACAGCCCAAAATAAGTAAAATAATAAATTTGGAAAAAAAAAAAAAAAAAAAAAAAGAGCAGTTTCCAGTGAACCGTGTATCTGATCTCCACCGTTAAGGAAAAGAGCCCCCTCCTTACCAGGCAATTTGGCTGGAGCTGTTTTCTTGCCTCTGGAGTCAGAAGTCAAGATAGGACCAAACGGACGATGGCCGGTTCTTTATGAAACAGAGACGAAAAAGATATTTTCAGTGTGTGGCTACCTGAAAGGGAAGCAGGTTCCTACTACCTTTCGGGTTCTTTCATTGCTACCTTACCTTTATTTAGCTGGAGAAAATGGTCGTTCTCCCAGTGGCTTCAAGATTACAAGTTTCACGGTGTCATCCAGCTGTCACACTGTGACCCTGCCGAAAACGTCATCCCTGATGCCAGAAACATTCTGTGTGTTTCGTTTGCCTTTGCTGAAGTTGAAAATAGCTCCTCTGACGGCGTCGTCACGCATGTATGTCTGCGCCTCCTAAGTGTCTGTTATCCGTCGTGTTTGTCCTTCAGGGACCCTCTGTAAGCACTTGCCTGCTGTGCAGATTCCCACACCTGCCTTAACTTACTGAATAGAATAGGGTGAGACTGAAGCCTGTGGTACCTGCAGTTTCATCCTGGATTCACTGACGGTACTGAACTGTGTTTTGTATTTTCACTAAGTTCAGTGCCAAGGTTTTTGGAAGTAAAGCCCAAGTTCTTTCTTTTTTTTTTTTTTTTTGGGTTACGAGGGCCTCTCACTGCTGTGGCCTCTCCCGTTGCGGAGCACAGGCTCCGGACGCGCAGGCTCGGCGGCCACGGCTCACGGGCCCAGCCGCTCCGCGGCACGTGGGATCTTCCCGGACCCGGGCACGAACCCGTATCCCCTGCATGGGCAGGCGGGCTCTCAACCACTGCGCCACCAGGGAAGCCCCCCCAAGTTCTTTCTTTACCTTCATCCCAGGTGCATCAGAAGTTGACATATAAGGCTGACTCAGAGTGTGCTTCAGAGAGACATTGATACATTGATTTTTTTAAAAAAACAAATTACAACAAATGAATTCTTCAGTGGAAAGTCTCTTACTGACTAGTATTTCTGTACTTATTTTAATAATAGTGTTTCTGATGAGGATTTTGAGATATTGCTCAATTCTATTGTTTTTAATAAGAAAGACCTAATTTATACCATTTACCATGTTGATTATAATACGTTCTTTGGGAACTGAAAATTTGTAAACCCACACGTAGCGTATTTTTAACCGGAAGAAATAACAGAGAATTTACTGAGCTTCACTTATCAACCATGGTGGATGAACAGTAACCTTCTTCCAGATTTTTTCTGAGGATTCTAGAGATCTCTTATTTCTGCATTCAAGTCAGGGGAACACCTTTACAACAAATAGCAGTGAACTTCTTGCAAAACTAGGAAAGAGTTTGAGGTGATGAAACCAAATCCTCCGAATACACTTAAATTTTACTGTGTTTAGGTTGGGCTGTGGCTCTGACATGCTGTGAGGTTTTGTGTGTCACCTGTTGTGCTTTTCTCTTGTTTGGGGGGGTCTGTAGATGACGGAGGAAATTTTTTTCTCAGTGGTTTCTCTTCGAGTCGGGCAGTCATGGGGACATGCTGCGAGCAGGTGTCATGGCAAGCGGGGGTGACCGGCGTGGTGGCCCCAGGGGCACCGGGGGGGCGGGGCGAGTCCTGCTCCTCGGTTCTTCCCGGGGTCGGGGCGGGGGCTGCCTCCTGAGCCTGGCATCCTGGAGGGGCTCGGCGGCCTGTGACACTGAGCGTCCTGTGGGTTGCGGATGTAAGCTGAGTGCACAGAGGCAGGGCCTGCTCGTCAGGGCGCCTCCGGCAGGGGTGTAGCTGCTGGAAATACCTTGGAGCTTCCTGAATCCCTCACAGCCTCTCTGGGCCTCTCCCTTCTGGCTGCTCTTCAGGAGGGAATAGCCTCTCGTTTGGGAGGGTCATGGAGAGCCAGGTGGGGCACCAGCGCGGGGTGGTGGTGGGGGTCTCTTCCTTGTGGTGTGGAGTGAGGCGGGTGGTCTTTGTGGTTGAGCCTGTGGCGCCCTGTGCAGCCACTCCCTCCCCTGGAGCCTCTTCCCCCGAAGCCCTTCCCTCCTTCCCTCCGCTTTGGCCCGGCTCTCCCTGACCACCCCGCCGCCCCCGTGCTGCTCCCTGACCTCATGCCCTCCCCGCCCCCCGTGCTGCTCCCTGACCCCCCCCCCCGTGCTGCTCCCTGACCTCATGCCCTCCCCCCCAACAGATCTGGCCACAGCCCCACCTTCATCCCCGCTGCACTCAGGTCCCGTGTCACTTGCATTCGGTGCTGTTTATGGTTTTGGGGGCACTGAGTGTCACCAGGCACGTGGTAGGTGATCAATTCGCAGCACTGAGTCAAGCTTCCTGACAGAGCCGCTGTGGTGGACGGAGTGCCTGCTTTTCTGCAGGCGCAGCGCCGGTTTCTCTGCGTGCATTTGTCCGATCATCGGCGGAGCCCGGGACGTGTTGTGTTGGGTTGGTCAAGATGTTCATGTGGGTTTTTCCGTAACAGCTTATGGAAAAACCCGAACGAACGTTTTGGCAAACCCAGTAGTTCATTTTCCTGGTGAGGAAGTTGAGGCCCCCAAAAACCAGAAAAAAAACACTTGCTCTCAAAGCACATGAAGAGATAGAGCCAAGGTTTTAACTTCCAACCCAGGGCTTTTTCTCCGAGACTGCCTTGGGCTGTCACCAGCCTCTCCCAGTCTCGATTTCCTCCGGTAAAACTGAGTAATAATTCTAGCCTCACCTGTCTCACAGGATTATGTAAGGAATATGGGAGGCTTCTTATGTGAAAGTGCTTGGCAAATTGTGAAGCACTGTGCAAGTCTAAGATTATGTTATCTCACGCCGTTAGAGGTGTTGCTTCAGCAGTTATTCTAACTTTATTATGTATCATCAGTCTCTTCCTTTTGATTAACTTCTTTCCCTTTGCCTGCAGAGGTGCTGAGATATTCCTTGTCATGAAACAGACAGTCGCCCCTCCCGTGACCCTTGCAGAGATCGAAGTCTTCGTTTTCTCTTGCCAAACCTCCCCCAGCAGTCTAGACGGGATGCCTCCTCTCTCTGGTCTCTGTCGCCTGACCTGTGGCGCTGACAGTCGGTCAGATGGTCTCTCCGAGTTACCAGCCACCTGCCACGCGTACAGTTCGGTCGCTTGCTTTAGCCCTCAACACCCCGACCTCTGCGGTTCCCGATGGTACTTACTTCCTGTTCCCTGAAGTTCCTCCTTCAGTACGGGCCCTCAGCCCCTGCTCCCCACGTCCTCACCACCGCTCGTTTTCCCTTCTGGTTTCTTCTCTAAACTGGCAGCACTGTTTTGTTCGCGGGGTGCAGCTTTAGCAGTGAACTCAGGGTTCTGACTCCCGACTGCTGGGAAACGTGACTGAGGACGGACATCCAGGTGTAGCGCTTCCTTTAGTACTTCCACGGGTAACACACTTGTGGGAGGGACCTCAGTGGCCGGGCCCAAAGAAAGCAGGCCCGCAGGTCTCTTCTGGGTGTCATTTACTCCCGGACTGCTGTCGTCCAGTTAGAAAGAAGCCTCAGCCCTCCTGCCCAGTCCTGTCGTAACCCCGGGGAGATGACTTGTCTTTGTGTAAACCTGTTTTCGAACTGGTGACATGGGGGTAATAGTGTGGGCTTGCAGGGCTGTTTCTGCTGTTAGGTGAGAGGTATAAAGGGCTGGGCCCGGGGTCCTCGAGAGCACTCGTCGTCCGCAGCATCACCCAAATGACGGCGGGTAAGCTGTCATTTTGTAGATTAAATTTAGGCAATATGGACACACTTGCCATAAGGAGCCCTCTCTTGCCAAAGTAATGAATCTTTGCCTTCTAGACCGTGTCCGTTCACCATGCCAGGCCCATCTTCAGCATTTCTGAGTTGCTCTCCTCGTCTTCCCAGCTACCGAGTGGCTGCTCCTGCACTGAGTGCATTCTTGGGGGATACCCAGGAACGGGTGGCAAAACAGAGGCCTTTAGCTCTACTCGCCTCCCGACACCTGGTAAACTAACAGGGTTGTCAGTATAGCTGCATCTCTGTCTCTGTGTAACAGAAAAATTCAGGAGGGTGAAGTAGCATGTGGCGTCATGTTGTACCAGGATCAGTAGATGTTATCTAAAAGTGATACACCAGTAAATAAATAGTTAAGTATTTTAAAAGTGGTGGAGGAGCAAAACCAAATTGCCAGAGAGAAAAGGAAGATTCGGCCCACAGAGCCAAAGGAAGAGAGGCAGGGAGCCCTGGAGCGCGAGGGTCCACGCCCACGCCTTCATGCGTGGAGGGCAGGGATACACATTATCACAGCTTGCGGGGGTGGGCAGGATGACTTGGCAGCACCCGTTTAAAAATCTAAAAATCTCATCCTCTATGCGGCACCGTCATTTCTGGATGGCTCCGCAGAGAGGTCTGTACCTGTCTGGCAGGCTGTCTGTAGGCTGTTTGTAGCCGAGGTGAACTAACAAACAGCAGCTGACGGCACGGCTCTGGGTGCATCTTCTGTAGAGAAGTTAAAATTGCTACAAACCTTGCCAGAGAGAAAAGGAAGATGCGGCCCACAGAGCCAAAGGAAGAGAGGCAGGGAGCCCTGGAGCGCGAGGGTCCACGCCCACGCCTTCATGCGTGGAGGGCAGGGATACACATTATCACAGCTTGCGGGGGTGGGCAGGATGACTTGGCAGCACCCGTTTAAAAATCTAAAAATCTCATCCTCTATGCGGCACCGTCATTTCTGGATGGCTCCGCAGAGAGGTCTGTACCTGTCTGGCAGGCTGTCTGTAGGCTGTTTGTAGCCGAGGTGAACTAACAAACAGCAGCTGACGGCACGGCGCTGGGTGCATCTTCTGTAGAGAAGTTAAAATTGCTGCAAACACGGTCAGAAGTCCAGCTCCTCGTATCACCGTGTGTGGGCCGGTTCAGACAATGTCAGGGATGGGACACGCTCCCTTACAAGGTGCAGACTCTCACCGGCCACCCACACCAGGGAGTGGACGCTTTGGAGAAGTTATGGCAGGTGCTTGTTGTGTGGACCAGAGCTTTATGTGCCGAAGTGGACGGTATTTAAAAGTACATTTTTGTTAAACATACAGGAAAACATATTTTTGTTAAAAATGTGTGTTAAAAGGAAATTGCAGGATAGGAATTGTATGACTCTATATGTGTGTCTTTGTATATATATCTGTGTATTTCTGTACATGTAGATGTGTATACATGCACACACACGTAAGCCTTCTTACACAGAATAAATGACGACACACAAGAAGTGGTTATGTCTACATGGTGGCACTGGTGAGCCAGGAGATGTTATTTGAGAGTTTTTTTTAAAAGAGGGAGTTTATAGTACTTTTTAATGCATTTGTTCTCAGTCATTTCAAATGAATACCATTTGCTTTTCATCATTCATGATAGTTTCATTTAGTGTATACAGAGTTGAAGTTGTATGTGGAGTATTATACAAGCCTATATCCTGTACTTAAATTATTTTCTCCGAGCTGAATCGTCTCCTTGAGCTTCGCCTGATTATCCTACGTAGGTGTCGTGGGCATATGAGGCAAGTGAGTACACATTTGAGGTTGTGCATAGGCTGTGTCGTTGTGGCTTTACTATGTTTCTTTTCTGTAAAGTGAGTTTCTTACAGCCAACCTACAGTGGGTCTTGTTTTTTAATCCATTCTCATATTCTCTGCATTTTACTTGTTACGTTTAGACTATTGATGTTGAAAGTGATTAGTGATATTATTGGGTTAAAACCTACCATGTTTGTTACTGTTTTCTGTCTGTTGCCTGTATCTTCTTTTTTCTTTCTTTTTTTGTCTTCCACTCTTTTTCTGCCTTTTATGGTTTGAATTGAGTATGTTACATGAGTCCAGCTTTTCTCCTCTTTTCCCTGTTGGAAGTGGTTGCCCTAAAGTTTACAGTGTCCATTTACAAGTAGTGTGAGTCTCCTTCCCAGTGGTACTTCCTGCCTGTTGGTTAGTGCGGGCACCTCGGTCTTCTTTCCAGTCCATCCTAACATTGCTGTCGTCATGTCACTTATCCGTAAGCTATAATCACCTAATACATCATTGCTATTACTATTTTGAACAAACATTAAACAGAAGAAATAGAAAGTTTTTTAATATCTTCATTTATTTCTTCTAACCCTCTTCCTTTACTTACGTGGATCCAGGTTTCTGACTTACATTATTTTTCTTCTTCCTGAAGAACTTCTTTTAACATTTCTTATAAGTCTGGTCTACTAGTGAGAAATTTCCTCAATTTTTGTTCGTCCAAGAAAGCCTTTATTTCTCCACTTTTGAAGGATAATTTTGTTGGGCACAGAATTCGAGGTTTGTGGGTTTTTGTTTCAGAACTTTAAGCATTTCACTCCATACTCCTCTTGCGTGGTTTCTGGAGAGAAGTCTGACATAATTCTTATCGTTCCTTTTTAGGTGAGGTGACTTTTTTCCCTCTGGCTTCTTTGAAGATTTTCTCTTTGTCTTTGATTTTTTGCAGCTTAAACATGATCTGCCTAAGTGTTGTGTTTTGTTTTTTCCTACTTGGTGTTCTCACCTTCCTGGATTTGTGGTTTGGTGTTTTGTCTTCAGTGTGGAAAGTTCTCAGTCATTATTACCTCACATATTCCTTCAATTCCTTTCTCTCTTTCTTCCTCTGGTTTTCCCATCATGTACGCATTGCACCTTTTGTGATTGTCCTACAGTTCTTTGGGTATCCTCTTCTGTCTCTGTTTTTCTTTTTTGTCTTTGCATACCAGTTTTGAAGTTTCTGTTGACGTTTCTTCAAGCTCACTGATCCTTTCCTCAGCTGTATCCAGTCCACTGGTGACTTATCAAGGGCGTTCTTTATTTCTTTTGCAGTGCTTTAATTTCTAGCATTTCCTTTTGATTCGTTTTTAGAGTTTCCATCTCTCTGCTTACCTTACCCATGTATTCTTGCATGTTTTCTACTTGTTTCTTCAGAGTGCTTGGGATACTAATCACAGTTGTTTTAAATTCTCAATCTGCTAATTCTAACATCTTTGATATATCTGAATCTGATTCTGGTGCTTGTTCTTTCTCTTCAAACTGTGTTTTTTGTCTTTTAGCATGACTTGAAATTTTTTGTTGAAGGTTGGACATGGTATACTGGGTGAAAGGAACTGAGATAATTAGGACTTTGGTGTGAGGTTAGATGTTTTTCTGGCCAGGTTCCGGGCTCTGCTTGCTTTTTCCATTAACCCTGGGGCTGGAGGTAAACTCTCCTTTAGTGTGCTCTCTTTGTCTCCCCTATCCGTTTGGGTTTCTTGGGAGACTTCTGCTTAACTAAGGTCTGGGGCCTGCAGGCCTGGGTTGTGTCCCCTGTTGTTTTACGGGAGCCCTGCTGATGTGGTGCTGATGTGTGGATGGAGGAGATGTGATCTGCAGGCCTGTGGTTACGTCTCAGTCTGTTAGGGGCCCTGCGTCTCAGCTGCGACTTTCACGAGTGCTTTCCAGTCCCCTCCGCTTTGATGGGATGGGAAGGCTGGGGGGTGCAAGGTGGATATTCTCTCCGGTGAGAGAGTCTCTCTGGAGGGCAGGCCTTATTAAGAAGAGCAGGACGTGCTGGTGCAGTTCATAATGGCTACGTTTTCCTTCCTCTGCTGGAAGATGGGGGAATTGTTCTCCATCGTCACTGGGAGAACCTGGTGGGGCTCCTGGAGGGAAAACTCATAACAGTGTAGGGATTCCCTCTTAAACTGGGCCTCCCTGGAATTTTTAACTCTCAGACAATTTGTCGATTGTCGTTTGTTTTCCTACCTCGTTACTAGTCTCCCCTGGAGCCTCCTGTGAATTGTGGCTCTCTGGATCTGCCTGCCTGCCTCTCCAGTTTTGGGGCACAGCGATTTGCTCTGTGACCTCACTTCTCTGCTGGGTCTAAGCAGAGTTGCTGATTTCAGTTTGTTCAGCTTTTTACTTGTCGTGAGGACAGTGGTGCCCTCCAGGGTCCTTATATGCTGGACCGGAGACCAGAAGTGGCAGTTATTTCGTGTTTTACAACACATCCCCCTTCCCCAGTTCTGTGATATCCCTTTCTTTCAATTCTCTGCCATCTCTAACTTTTTTTTAAATTTAATTTTATTTATTTACTTTTTATACAGCAGGTTCTCATTAGTTGCCTCCTTTATACATGTTCATATATACATGTCCATCCCCATCTCCCAGATCATCCCACACCCCCCCTTCCCCCCGTGGTGTCCATACGTTTGTTCTCTACATCTGCGTCTATTTCTGCCCTGCAAACCAGTTCATCTGTACCATTTTTCTAGGTTCCACATATATGCGTTAATATACGATACTTGTTTTTCTCTTTCCGACTTACTTCACTCTGTAGGACAGTCTGCCATCTCTGACTCTTCTTCCTTGTCTTCCTTTCCACCCCTTCGCCTGGAAGTCCAGGGACCTGCCCTTGACCCTCCTGTCAGCCCTCCCCTTCTCCTTTTCCAGCTCACACTCTCCTCGGCCATAACAGCCTCCGTGCTGACTTCTCCCAGGACCTCAGAGTCAGTGTCTTCAAAACTGAATCTCTTTTCTTCTCCTACAAACACACCCACCCTCCCCTCTTCATTTGTGTGTGTGTGCGCGCGCGTGTGTGTGCGCGTGTGTTCATTGCTCTGATTAAATGGTTCCTACCCACGCGGTTGCTCAAGCCAGAGACCTCCATGTTAGTCTAGGCTGTTCTTTCTCCCTCAGCCTCCAAATCCAGTCACTCCCAGTCCTGAAACTTTTTAATCTAAAAGAAAAAGAAACTTAGCTCTGGCTCCTGGCCTTAGAGCCCCTGCTGTTGCCCCTGTTCAGACCCTCGTTGGGTGACCCCCCACCCTCTCTGTGCTGCATCCACTCTCCTCACCGTCAGCCTGGCAGGTTCCAGGCACCAGGTCACTCTTCTGGTGTCTGCAGAAGTGATGTCCCATGTCTCCCAGACCGCAAGCAACCCCATAAGATATTAGATTATCCTCTTTAGGATAATCCACTAGTCCTCTTTAGATTTATTTTTCTTTATCTCAACTTATAAAAATGTCTTGTTTTGAAATGTAATAGATCAGTAGCCCATGCCTGTAATTTATAAACATACCCATATTAAGGTTGAATACTCCAGTTATTTTATTGACAAGGATGCACCATCAGAATGTTGGGAGACCCCATGCCTGAGGGCACAGTCCCCCCTCCTCAGGCTCACGGGCCAGGCTCTTGGTTGCCTGGACCCCACGCACGGTGTCAGCGTCTCTCCCTCTCTTTCCCATCTACCTGCGTCCTGAGCTCTCGTTTAACCGCCTGGTTGC
This sequence comes from Physeter macrocephalus, assembly GCF_002837175.3. NCBI lineage: Eukaryota > Metazoa > Chordata > Mammalia > Artiodactyla > Physeteridae > Physeter > Physeter macrocephalus. The sequence continues at coordinate 2,984,469 of NC_041226.1, read as the reverse complement.
TGCAGTGGCTCTGCTGCCTCGTGCCTTCATAGTTTGGTTGCACCGTGGCCTCTCCTGGGCTCCCCTCCCATCTCCACTGCACAAGGAAGCCCTGGCCCTCGCCGCCCCACTGTGCATGCCCTGCCCTCTCTCCCTCAACACCGGCCCCTGAGCCTACTGGGTGCCCGCTGCTCTGGGCCCTTCCGTCTCTGCCCCCTTCCATCCCCGGCGTCCAGCGGGCCAGTCGACGGCTGCGTGAGTGAACGAATCAGTGAGTGAGGGCGCTGGACCACTCGAGTCTCCTACTCCACTGAGTCTGCTTTTATGAAAAAGTGATCAGAAATTAAGTTGTAAGTTGGTGGATGCTGTACGGAAATCTCACTTGTGGCGCAGTTTATACTCACTCACTGAACCCGGTCCCCCAGTTGGTAAGAAGCGTAAGTTTGTACATATTTGGTTAATCCCAGGAAGTAGAAATAGATTCAGTACCTACTATCATTCTAGAGCTCTTCTTTCTGGCTATGGTTATAAGGTTTGGCCTGACGTAATGATTCAGAAACATTCGCATCACGCATTCTGGGTGTATTTTGGTTTATGTTGGAATAAAAAACATAAAAAAGTTGTTTTGGGGTGAAGAATGATTAATATTCTGAGAATATTATCCTTCATTTTAGATATATAACAAAAAGATAAATTAAGATCTGATTGTTTATATGACAGGGCTTCGGAGCTTTTTCCATTAACAAATATTTTACTGGACGTGACCTGTGACTTTTTTTTAGAATATAACACATTTCATAGAGTGAGTTTTACCACTCTAGTTCCAACTGGTATTACTCTTACTACCGTTATAATCAGACTGCTGTTCTTCTGAAGAAGACTTGAGTGTGAAAGTCCCTCAGAAGATAGAAACCTACCGTAGGTTTTCAATCCTTTCTTGGCTCGTAAATTGTCAATGAAAAGTTAGCTGAATTGACCTCAAGAGACTGAAGCAAACGGAACTGTGATTGAGCTTCTTTTCGTCTCTAGGTACAACAGCGAGCCCAGTTTATACTGCCCGTTTTTCTCCCTGGGAGCGTGCATGGAAGGCCTGAATATCTTGTTTAACAGGCTGTTTGGGATTTCGCTGTACGTGGAGCAGCCTGCAAAGGGAGAGGTGTGGTGTGAAGATGTTCGGAAACTGGTAAGCGTCCCGGGTGGAGTGAAGAAGCCATTTTCCTTGTCTCCCAGGTTTGGTACTGAGTTAACAGCAGTTTCATCTCAAGGTAGCTTTGCCCCGATGGCGCTTGTCTTTGCTTGATGAAAGATCCAAATCGCCACTTCTGATTTAGGATGCTATAAAAGAAACACTTTTCTCTAAACATCAGTTGTTGCCTGAAATTAATGTAAACATTTAACAGCAGAGTTATTTCTCTGAAAAAAAAATTTGTTTTTAAGGGAGTTGATAGAAGGTTGAGTCTTTTATGTTGACAAACCCTGGTTCAACGAACGGTTGTCCTTGCCCTTCACGTCCCCCCTGTGCCAGGTGTCGCATCTGTTAATTCCAGCTCCCTTAGGCACCTCCCACCCCTTCCCGCCCGCCTGTGGGGCTCACGTTCGCGCCAGATGCTAGCCCGCGGCCTGTGTTCTTGGTGAGACTCCTTGGACGGTCAGTCCGAGCCTGGGATCCACCCTTCTGTCAGGGCCCGCTTCATGTGAGCTGCGACTATCGTTTTTTCCTGATGATTTTGAGGCTTTATGGGCCCTAAGGTGGTGGTGGTCTCTTGTTTTACTCTTTGCTCACGTGCTTAGCGCGCGGTTCACGAGAAGCGTGAACTGTCTTGTGGCCTCTTGGCCGCGCTTCGTGATCGTAGAGCAGGTGGTGGCGGAGTCGGGAGATCAGCGGGGAGCGTGGGTGGCACTGCACTTCCTTCTGTGCGCTTCGCAAGATGACAGCGGTGGGTGGTGTGCAGACACACCGTGAAGAGTGAAAGGGCACGATGTGGGCATGAGCTTCCCCAGCTCAGGAGGGCGCCCCTGGCGGCTTTGCTCGTGGCCGTTCCGCAGATGCCGTGAGCAGTCCCTGACACCAGGTGGATGCTCGGTGGACGCTTGCTGGAGTAAGGAACATAAGCTTGCAGGAAGCCCTAAAGCATAAGGTTGCCGTTCTTTATGGCAGAGGCCCCAGGTTGTGCAAAGATGGAGACCAGCTCTCCTGCGAGCTGGGCCTCTTGGAAGCCTGATTTGGGAGAAGGATGTCAGTGGTGGTATTACTTACTGCTCTTCAGCTGAAGGCAGACACTGCGTATTGTTCCTGTATCCCTGGGTTGTAGTTGGTGTGCTTGCGTATCCTTACATCCTAAGATTGGAGGAGCTATAATTTTGCTGCTAAAATGGTCCCGCCAGCACCCCTCCCCACCTCTTGCGGGTGGTGTGGGCCCAGTGGCAGAGCCGCGTCGCCGGGGACTGCCAGTCAGGACGCAGGGCTTGCGGAGGAGGTTGTCCTCTTCCGACAGAATTCCCCCATCATAGTTGTCCTGGAGATGCAGGAGAAGATGTTGAGGGCCAAGTGGAAGCCACCTCGAGGTCACATGGGACGTAGGAAGTAATGAAACGTCTATATTTGTGGCTCCGGGTGTTTTGTGAACAGGTTCTGGTGCTAGGAATGTGTTTCTTCTGTTAGGGTTTCTAAAGGCCTCATTCCCCACTAAATTCATTTTTTTTCCCCCTAGGCCGTGGTTCATGAATCTGAAGGACTGTTGGGGTACATTTACTGTGACTTTTTTCAGCGAGCAGACAAACCTCACCAGGTGATGCTTTGTTTACAAAAGGGTCTCTCTGAAGTCGTCAGCAGTTAATTCGTATTGATGTGAACTTTATACCTCACTTTTGTAGTTCCTGATGTTTAAAAGGCATCGCTGGGGGCTTCCCTGGCGGTCCAGTGGTTAAGACTTCGCCTTCCAGTGCAGGGGGTGCGGGTTCAATCCCTGTTCGGGGAGCTAAGATCCCACATGCCTTGTGGCCAAAAAACCAAAACAGAAAACAGAAGCAGTATTGTTAACAAATTCCGTAAAGACTTTGAAAATGGTCCACATCCAAAAAAATCTTTAGAAAAAAAAAAAGGCATTACTGATGGTGGCTAAATATATAAATTTGAAGTTAGGGTAGAATTTAAAGCTAATAAACGTTATGAAGGTAATTACATAAATCTATACCTGTCGTTTTTATCTGGGTCATGGTAACGACAGTAATAATGATAGCTGACACTTTACCAGCCCTTCTGTGTGCCCACCGGTGCTCTCAGTCCTTTTTCATGTCACACCTTTGAAAGTTCACGTTGGCCTTTTGAGCTGGACACTGGCATCATGAGGAAGCAGAGGTCAGAGAGGTAAGGTTCCTGCTTGCCCAGAGTCACACAGTTAGAAGCACTAGGATTTGAACCCAGACCTTCTGACGAGAGCCCCAGCTCTCAGCCAGTTTCCATACTTGAACATGGACCTAGTTCCAAATGGCACGAGATGTGTCCCTGTGGAGACCCTATCAACCACCAGTTCACTCCTCATGCAGAAAAGTGAGGCTCAGTTCCTCGAGCTGCACACCAGGTTTCCTGGTCGATCAGCCTCAAGCAATTTTGGGCAGTTTGATTGGAATTGTCAAGAATTCGGGTTATTAAGTTACAACAGGAATAATGGTACCTTATATTTAAATAGTGATTTCACAGCTTCCGAAGCAATTTTAGCAGACATGAGCTTATGAATGTGGGCAGCTGCTCTGGCATTTGACAGGGTGGAGGTGAGTCTGGTGGAGGTGAACCAGTGTCCGAGGTGATTTGGCTGGTAGATCTGGGCGGTGGGGCCGGAGTCTGGGTCGTTGACCTCTGCGTCCTCTGTTCCTTCTCTCTGCTTGAAAGGCCGGAGAATCCGGGTTAGTGATCTGAGCCCCACCTCCTAGTTGCCAGCCTGGGTGGTTCAGGTTTGAGATGCCGCAGCCCTAGCTGTGTGCCCTTGGACACGTGACTTAGTACTTCCAAGACTCAGTTTGTTTTCTCATCTGAAAAATGAAATACTTGCCTCTTAGACGCATTGTGAAGAGGAGGGGATGAAGTGTATACGAACTGAGAAAGAAACTCCAGGTTCCTTGCCTTGTGACAGCTGAGAGCTCATCGCCTCCAAGTGATGGAGACGGTGGTGTGGGAAGTGTCTCCTGGTTCATTGCCTGGCGCAGAAGGGGCTCCGTTAACATCGGCGCCCCCCGCGGTCCACGGCTGTCCCTGCCTGCCTGCCGTGAGCACCTTGAGGGCGTAGGGCTAAGCTCAGTGGTGACTCTGTCTCCGGCCACTCAACACACACGTTTGGAGTGAAGGAGTGAGTTCATCAGCACAAGCTCGGTGTATTTTTGGTGTTTAAAAAAATGAATATGTTAGGAAAAGTATTGGGATAAAAGTGTCTGTAACTAAATAAATAGAAGAATGGAATTAACGTAAGATGTGTACCCACACATTTTGATACAACTTTATGTTACCCTTCAGATTACTTCAGCCTCTCTTCACCTGTCGTGTTTTCTTAAAGGATTGCCATTTTACCATCCGTGGAGGCCGATTAAGGGAAGACGGGGGCTATCAGCTTCCAGTTGTTGTTCTTATGCTGAATCTTCCCCATTCCTCAAAGAATTTGCCAACGTTATTAACTCCTGGGATGATGGAAAATCTTTTCCATGAAATGGGACACGCCATGCATTCGATGCTGGGACGGACTCGTTATCAGCATGTCACTGGTGAGCCAAGAAGAGGGGACTTTAAACATGTACATTTCATTTTAAATTGGAAAAAGCTTTTCATTTAGAAAATCTGTGGTCATTTATCGCAGATGGCGTCATCTTGTCCTTCCAACTGTGATGCTACCCGATCTTCGTTACGTATTTTTCCATCCTTGACAACAGTTCTCACCAAGGAATGTCTCAGTTGCCTGTCTTTTCAGTTTGTACCATTTTACATTTTGTCGTATATTATGTGGAATTTCAGTCTGTGGCCGTGTGTATGAATAAGCGTATCTCCTTAGCCAGGAGCACAGACTTAGCAAGTAAATAAGTGAATGAACCGTTGCCTCTTTTTATCCAAAACCAGTTAGAAAATCTCAAGGCACGTTGAAAAGGTGTGACCAGATACTTTGTATTTCTCCTCTGCTTTCGCCTGCGTAAAGCTGTGGTCCGGCTGCTGATGGGTTGCGGTGTCGGGTGACGCCCCAGGCTTCCCTCCTCCTTATCCTCTCTGAGTCTTAAGCTTGCGATCAGACAGGGTCAGTCAGCCTTAGACCACCTGGGCAAGTGTTGGTCTTCGGTATTTACGAACTAACTTTACACACAGTATTTTGGGGGAGGAGGAGGTATTTGAAAAGACTGCGGTAGATGGGCCGGACAGAATCACAAAGTGTCACCAAGACATGCTTACAGGATTTGTTCTTTAAATAATTTTGAGTTTGAGATGTTGCTTTTCTGTATTGAGGATTGACCTTGTTACCAGAAGCAATCAATAGATAAAGTACTTTTGAAACAAAGGAAGGATACGGGCACTTGGTGATGGAATTCATGAATTAAATTCAGTTGCTGTGTTAATTAAGTAAGAATGTTGTAATTTGTGTTTCAGGTATAGCCCAGCATAGCTGAAGACAGTTTTGTTTGTAGAGGGTGTGAGCCGTTGCTTTACGAGGTGTTCTATCCAGCTGTGCAAATATTTTGTTTTACTTCTGATACGTGGGAAAATAAGACATTATTACAAACTTTTCTGTAAATATGTGCAATAATTTTATAGAAGTAAAATATTGACTTAATGAATTAAAGATTATCATAGTTCATCAGAAGTACAACTAAATTTTAAAAGAGTTTGTAGTAGGATGAACGTGTTGATGTGGTTCATGCCAGCTTCTTTCTTTCTCCCCCATTTTAGGGACCAGGTGCCCCACTGACTTTGCCGAGGTCCCTTCTATTCTGATGGAGTACTTTGCAAATGATTACCGAGTGGTTCACCAGTTTGCCCGACATTATCAGACGGGGCAGGTAGGGAGCGTTGACTTTCTGTACCGTCCTCTGGGGCGCGGGGGTGGCTTTTGTGACCTGCGGGGTAGCACGGAACTCTTACTGCTTTTTCAGAACCTTCTCCGAACCAGAATCCTTCTACCGTTTCCTGATTCCCTTCCTTCAGCTGTAGCTACAGTCGTGTGGGCAGCAAGTAGCTGCCCTTTATTATATGCCCAGTAACGTCCCGTCTAGTCCTCAGAGCCGCCCCCTGAGGAAGGCGCTGTGTCCTGTTTCCAGAAGGGGAAACAAGCCTCAAAGCCTGTCTCACCTCAAAAAAGCCTTTGGTCTTTCCTCTGCCCTTTATGCTTCTGAATGTTCTCTCGGTCTGAATGTGTGTGTTATTTGGTAAGCTGTGATGCCATATTTCCCCGATGTGTTTAGGTAGCATCTACATGATGCCAAGTCTGAAAATTCCTTAATTTTGAGGTTTAGGTTTAACTAGTGCCTTGTAATGTTAAAGGTTTTTAAGTTCTGTAAAGTAGGATTAAGTGAGCGATACTTTACGGTACGTTGGCTCTAATCTAACTGTCAACATTGTATGTTTACTGTCTGCGTGTCCCATGGAAAATGTATTCTTCTCTCAGAATTTTGGTGATATACTGTTACATTAGGTAGTGTTTTTCCTCCTTAAACTGTACCTCCCTGAGTGCCTGTGTACAATTATATTCATCTTTTAATCTTCAGCATTTAGAATTGTGCCTAACACAAAAAAAGCACTAGAAGAAATTAAAGGAAGGACTGAATGGGATGAGAAAAAGAAGGGCCAAAACCCACCTTTATTTGTGACTCACTTTCTGGTTGTATCTCTGGATGCGTAATGTAAATTGGCGATTTCTGTTTTTTGGACCTGACTTTAACTATCAACTGTAGAATAATGGACGAGTTCCTGGAGAACTGATCTGAGTTAGTCTCCATCATGATCTGTTTCTGTGGTTAAGAGGACAGAATTGAAGTATTTGTGATCCAGTCAGCTACCTGCCCATCAACGTGCGGAGTTGCTCTGGGGATTATGTCAACGTAGCCAGCGACGCAGAAGCGCACAGCCCACCAGGCAATGGCCTCGTCCACCCGGCTCCACACTTCGGGCTCTGGGAAGGAGGAGGATGGCCTGACGCAGCTCTGCTCCTGTAAGCGCCCCGGGCCCATCCTCGAGGGCACGGACGTGCTCAGGCACAGGGCGCAGGCTTGCGGGGAGCCGGCCCTCTGCTGGGGCCTCGGGACGGCCTTCGCCAGGAGCTCCTGGAGGAACTGGGTCGTGAAAAAGTACGTCGGGTGGCAACTTGCCGGTGCGCTCGCGGCAGCCCTCATCCGTCTCGTTGCAGGATGTTTACTGAGGACACACTGAGGCCATAGGTGAGTCCTTCCGTCAGGAGATGGGCTCCGTTCTCAGCGCCTGAGAAGCAGCCGGGAGTAAGTGCGACAGCGTCCCTGCGCTACTGGCCTGCTGTCTCGGGGAGCAGAGCAGGGCTGAGGGCAAGGCGACTCCAGTCGAGGGACAGTCCCCGGGGCTCAGAGATCCCGAGACAGGCAGGACGGCGCGTGTGGCAGGGTCAGCGAGGGCGGGTAGGGGGACGGACGGGTGAACGCGGGAATGTCCTCGCGTTCAGAACCTGCACCCCGTCCGTCTCTGCACCCGCCTTGCCCACACCCCGGGCGTCCCTCCGCTCGCCGCCTGGTGGCGAGGGGGATCCTCCTGTGTCCCCGGCTTCCCCTCGGGGCCGAGTCCCTCCTGTGACTCTGCCCCAGCTTCTCATTAGCCTCCAGCCGGCAGCCTCCCCGGAGTCCGCCTTTGGACCCGAGGGCTCGTCCGTCCTTTGCTGCGGTCAGCGGTGACGAGGGCCAGAGCCAAGGAGCTGGCAGTGGGGCCGGGAGAGGAGCAGCCGTCGGAGGCTTGGCGGGGAGGGCCTGCGGCTGGTCAGATGGCGGGGAGGGTCCGAGAGCAGGGGGTCCGGGAGGGGGGCCGCGTCTGAGGAAGGAGGACGGGTCTCGTCTCGCCTTGGATGTCCGCTGCACAGCGTGGCTGCCCACGCGGCCGCTCGCGGTGCCGGCCTGAAACCCAGAGTCAAGTGGACACGCAGGCGTGTGGGGCCGAGTGGTGGGGAGGTGGCGGGCAGCCTGTGGGGAGGTTAGAAGCGGCCCGTGAGAGGAGCTGTCTGGGGGCTCCGGTTCCCGAGGATGCACGGAGCGGGGCGCCTGCGGAACGGTGGCAAGACCCTGTCGGCGTCGGACCTAAGTGCTGGGCCGAAATGCACCACGATACTGAGGTCCGTTTAAAAATATTGTTGTCTGTTTCCAGAGCAGTGAGAAAAGCCAGGAAGGGCTAGAACCACTGCTTGGAGGGTGGTGTACTGTCCCCCAAAAAAGACAATTCCTGTTTTACTACTGAATTCTTCAGTCAGAAGAACCATTTTTGAACAAGATCATTTCAAGAGAAGAATATTAAGTCCAAAACGCCACTTCAAACGAGATGAGATGGGAAGCGAGCAGCAAGCTGCTGTGGATTAATTCCCATTTCGGCTCCGAAGGCGCGTCCGCGGGCTGAAGGGATTGCAGGCACAGCCTCCAAAGCAGGAACAGCTTTGGGACCCACGGAGTCTGGAGAGGGCGCCAGAGGCACAGGCACCTCGAGCCTCGCAGAGGACTGACTCACCTCTTCTTGTCGCTGATGAAACACCAACCGGCTGGATGCTTTCACTTTAAGGGCAGTTCTAGCCTAAGGGCAGGAGCTAATTCCCTCCAGTCTAACTCTGTAAAGAAATAATGTTAAAGAGGAACAGCAGGGTGCATCTTTCTGCTTCATTTCCTGTCCTGCTGCACATCAGGGAAGGAATTTTTCCCCGTCACATGGTCTATTCCAGAGAGCTGTCTGCCTAGCGAGAATGTATTGGTGACTTATTAACACCTAGAAGTACTTTATCTGAACCTGAGCATCCCAGAGCCAGTGGCTTCCTTGTGGTCGCAGAATTAGAAGTATGCCTCTCAGATCTGCAGGTGCCATACAGCTGTCAGGAAACAAACACCAGAGGTGCTCATTTGCGTGTTTCAAACCGAACTTGACAAGTTCTTGACAAGCTACAGCATCAGAGCTGAAGCAGAATTCGTTGTAAATCAATCTTAAAATCAGTAGCACAAGTATAGCAGAAATACGGACTTGGTAGCAGCTCCCATGGAAACATCCAGGTTTTTAGATGTGATGAACTTGATGTGAATCAGCGGTCTCGGGGAGTTCCTCCCAAACCTCGGTCGACCTTAGGCTGCGTCGCAGGACCTGTGGGAGCTGAGGAACGGGGGTGTTGTCTTTCTTCTCCGTGCTCGTTGGTTCTGGCCTTCAGCCTCACCCTTCCAGTTGCTTCCAGCGGTTCCACACTTCTGGAAGCACAGGCTTTGTCCTCCCTTGAACATTTTCATACGCAGCTCCTTTTTTAGTCGTGGTGAAATACATATTACGTACAACGTGCCAGCTTAACCGCGTTTCAGTGACTGTTGAGGGGTGTTAAGTGCGTTGTCGTTGCTCTGCTTCCCTCACCACCGCCACCCCAGAACGCTGTCCATCCTGCACACCTGGCGCTCTGTCCCCATTAGACACGAGCGCCTCATTTCCCCTCCCGCAGCCCGTTAGCCAGCACTCTGCTCGTTTCCGTGAATTTCACCATTCTAGGGACCTCGTGTAAGTGGAATTATACAGTATTTATCCTTCTGTGGCTGGTTCATTTCATTTAGCATAATGTTTTTAAGGTTCATCCAGGTGTAGCCTGTGTCAGAATTTCTTTCCTTTCTAAGGCTGAGTGATTTTCTTTGTGTGGATGGACCGCGTTTCGTTCAGCCATTCATCCGTTGATGGACACTTGGGCGGCTTCCACCTTTCAGCTCCCGTTGTTACCAAGCTCAGGTTTGGCTGCTCACCACTCAGAAAGCCAGGGCTTAAGAGACAAGTGCTGGTAGGAGCAGAAAGTCTGCTTTGTTCAAGAGGCCGGCGACCTGGGGAGAAGGCGGACTCGTGCCCCAGAACCCATTCTGAAGATTCTGCTCAACCAGGAAGGTTTTTAAAGGGAAACGGGAAGTGACCTCAGCCGGTCGTTGACGTCAGAGCTGTCGCTGACCCTGCCGTGCGCAGCCTTGGCGACTGCTCGTGGCCTCTCCTCGGGTGCTGTCTTAGTCACGCAGTCTGCCCCCGAGACTGCTGACCGGGGAGCTACACACTATCCTGAGAAACAGCGTTAATCCCATTCTCTTGAGGCCAGTTCTTAGAATTGTGCTAGCCAGAGATTGAGTACTGCTCAAGATGGAGCGGCTTGTGTCACGGCCGCAGCCTGGTCGTCACGCAGCATAAACTCCTGTGCGGTTGAAAGGGGCGTGATGAGTAACAGAGTCGCTTCTCTCCCTCCTCCCCTCAGGAAGTTCCAAGGGTTTTAGAAGCCCCGTGCCAGGAACCAGGGATGAAGACCACACGTATATTTCTTCCTGGATCCCAGGAGCACACGCCCTGTCTCCCTTCGCAGGGTCTACCTCGTCCATCCCCTTTGTCCTCGGTCCTCGGTTTCCAACCCCCTCTCCTCCAGCCTTGTCCCCCCTTCTCGCCAACACGCCTCTGCCCTCAGCGCACCACATGGAGCGGGGCTGCCAAGCCCAGGGCATTTCAGTTACGGGGACTCTTGTTCCTTGTGGGATGACAGTGACATCGGTGATCTAGAAAGCACCCTGAGAAGAGGCTGCCACATCATGTAGAGTTGGGAACCCCTTCCTCTTAGGAATGTTGTAAGAAGATGGTTTTAGACCAGAAAAAGAAGCTGCAGTCTGTCCTGATATTTGAAGGATACCATGTAGAGGAAGAAAATAGGTCTGCTGTGTCATTCCAGAAAACAGTATTACTGGGAACAGTGGATGGGAGTCAGATACGGCTGATTTCAGCTCAGTAGATTCTTCTCATAAATGCTTGGAGAGGAGATGCCTCTGAAAATAGTATGTTCTTATTTAATGCTTAGTGTTGCAAAATCATGTTGTAGAATGCACATCTAGGAAACCAGCACCCAACTTAAAAAGTAAAGTGCTACCAAATGCTCCTCTCTGGAGGTAAGGACAGTCTTGAATTCCTGTTAGTTTTTTGATGAAAAATAGTCTTTACACATAAGTTATTTATTCCTCAGCAACATGGTGTTTAGTTTTGTATTTGAGTTTTAAAAAAATATGGTATTATATGGTTTCTAACCTTCTGTGATTCTTTGTATAATCCTGGTATGCCTAAGATTCATCAGTGTTGCACGTAGATGCAGTATATTTGCTTTCAGTTCAGCATGATATTCTGTAATTTAGGTACTCAATTCTTCTGTCATTGAAATGGCTTCCTCCAGGTTTTTCCTAGTTCATCTGTATCTGCTGTGAACATTTTGTTTACTTTTCTCCTCATATTCATGTGCGTGTTGGAATTGCTGGGTTTGTAAGGTGTGTGCGTCTTCAAGTTCATGAGGTAATGCCATGTTTTTTTTTTTAATTGAGATATGTTTGACATATTGTGTTAGTTTCAGGTATATAACTTAATTTGGTATGTGTACATATTGTGAAACGATCACAATAATTTTAGTTAACATCCAGCACCTCAAATAGTTACGGTTTTTTTCTTGTGAAGAGAACTTTTAAGATCTACTCTTTTAGCAGCTTCCAGACACACAATATAGCATTATTAACTGTGGTCACCATGCTGTACGTGACATCCCCAGACTTTTCCACCTTATAACTGGACGTTGGTACATTTTACCCGCCACCTCTGGCAGCCACCAGTCTGTTCAGGTTTTTTGTTTTTTCCTTAAGATTCCACACGTAAATGAGATCGCGCGGAGTTTGTCTTCCTCCGACGCACTTCCCTCTCCGGGCTGCCGTCCAGAACGTTCATACTTACTGACCCTTTTCGGCAGTGGTTCCCCTCGCACCTCATCCTCATCGATGTTTGATGCTGTCAGAGGTTTTAATTTTGCCAGTTTTGTGGTTGTGAACTGGAATGCTCTGAGGACCCTAACCACCAGCAGGGCTCCCCGAGTACGTCTCGCTTGAACATCTTTTTATGTTTTCCTTGTTCATCTTTGTTTGCTCTCGCGCGCCTGTTTCTCTTCTCATTTTCCTGTGTGACGTTTGCCTTTCTCTGTTGATTTCTCAGATTTCTTGACATGTTGGAATAATAATCCTTTGTCAGCTATATGTCTGCTCTCAGTTTACAGCTTGTCTTCTCACTTTCTTTATGGTATCTTTTGATGGGTTTAACTTCATTTTAATTTTGTTGAATCCAGCAATCTTTTCGTCCTAGTTAATGCTTTAAATATCCTATTTTTAAAAACCTTTGTTTCCATAGAAGTCATAAAGAGATCCTTCTGTTTTTTCCTGAAAGTTTGAGTGTCTTTCCCTTATCTTTAGGTCTTCCATCAAGCAGGAGCTCCTCTTTGTGTTTGGTGTGAAGTGGAAACGCAGTTCCCCTTCTTCCCGGCGGGTGACCAGTTGTCTGAGCGCCGTGTGCTCTTTGTCCGGTGACCTGGGCGGGGGGGGCCCAGCGCCCAGCGCCCACCTGTGTGCACTCATCTGCTCTGGGGCCCCTCTTATCCCGTTGTTCTGTCCGACCCGATACCAGTGCCGTGCCTGCGTCACTACAGCTTTGTAGTAAGTCTTGACATCTGATAGGGCACATCTTTTTTTATTTGTTTTTCAGAAATTCCTTGTCAACTCTTGGGCCTTTGTCTTTTTTCCTACACATTTTAGAGTCAGCTTACCCATTTTCTTGAAAAAAAGCTACGGCAAGAGTTTGCTTGGGGTGACTTTATTAAATCTGTGGGTCAGTTTAGGGAGAACTGATATTTGAAGACTGAGTGTTCCACGCCACGGCTGTGACACCCCCCCACCCTTCCTTAGGTCTTTTAAGAAGCCTTTTAAAGTGTTTTCAGACTTCCTTCCAAAGAGTCTTGCTTAACTTTTATTAGATTTAGTCCTGGATGCCCTACCTTTTTGATAGCTTTATAAATGTATAGTTTAAAAAATTATGTTTCTACTTGTTTGTTGCTGGTGTTTAAATGTGCAATTGATCCTTTATTGGATATATCTTATTTTTAGCAACTTTGCAAAACTTTCTTATTAATTCTAATAACTTGTCTATGGAATTTTTAAAGTTTTTTAACCAAACAGTTACTCTTGCTGCAAATAAGAAGCTGTATTTTTCCTTTCCCATTCCTAGGTCTTTTATGTCTTTATTTTGTCCCCCTCGAGTCACGGGACCCTCCAGTACAGGAGTGACGTGGACTAGGAGTTGTAATATGGGCATCATTTGCCTTTATCCTGATTTTTAAAGGAAATGTTTCTAATGTTTTACCATAAAGCAAGCTGTGTGTTGTCGTAGGTTTAGTGGAGACAACAGGAAAAGGTAATTCCTTCCTATTCCCAGTTTACTAAGGTTTTTTTTTTTTTCTTTTTAATCATTAACAGTTACTGCATTTTATCAGACCTTTTCTGCATCTTTTGAGGTAATTGGGTGGTTCTTTTCCGTTTATCAGGTAATGTCGTGAATGTTGATATTAATGTTAAGCAACCTTTGCGTTCCAGGGTTCAATGACTTTGGTCCTAACTTAATGTTATGTTTTTAATACGGTGCTGGCTCCAGTTTGCTAGTATTTTGCGTGTGGAGGGTTTCTTGTATCTGTGTCTGTGAGAGAGATGCGCTCGCGATTTTCTTGGTCCTCTCACTCTCGCTGGTGCTGGTATTAAGTATATCCCTTTTCATAAAATGAGTTGCTGAGAGCTCCTTCTTTTCCATACAAGCACTTTTATGAAATTGTAATAATCGGTTTCTTGAAACTTTGTCAGAATTCAGCCATGAAACCATTCAGGGTCTATCATTTTCTCTGTGGGAAGATTTTTTAAATGACTGATTTCCTTAATAGTCACAGGAGTCTTTGGCCTTCTTTTCTTCTTAAGTAAGCTTTGCTAACTTGTAATTTTCGAGAAATTTATCCATTTAACCCAAGTTTTCAAGTTTGTTGGCATGAAGTTATTTATAGCATTCTTTCATGCTTCGCGTCCTGCCACATCCGTGCTTCTGTCCTTTTCATCTCTAATATTCTTCTCTCATTTTTTTCTCTATTAATCTTGGCAGAAGATAAGTATCAGTAGTATTTACAAAGAACTAATGCAAACTTTGTTTATCCTCCCTGTTTTGTTTGTTTTAGTTCATTAGTTTCTGTCTGTATGGTTATTCTCTCCCTTCTTCGTTTTTTCCCCCAGTTTCTTAAGGTGGACGCTTAGCTAATTGAGTTTCAGTTTTCTCTAACATGTGCATTTACATTTTAATGCTATAAATTTTAAACTGTGTGATGCAGTGCTTTAGCTGCATGCCATGATTTTAATACAAAATGTTTCCAATGTTGCTAATTTCCATTGTAATTTCCTCTTTGACTAATGAGTTTTTTTGAAGTGTGGTTTACAATTTTTAAACCTTTGTAGAGGAGTTGTTTATCTTTTTGTTATTGATATCTAATTAATTAGTCCGACTGGTATTGATTTTGCATTTTGTTGATATTTATTTTATGGCCTAGTGTGTCATCAGTTTTTTGGAAATGTTCTGTTTGTGCTTGCGTACATTGTATATTTTCTAGTTGTTGGGCTTGGGGTTTCAAACCCTTCTGTTAAGTTAGCCTTTTAATCGTGTTGTTTAAATCTTTGATATATGACTAATTTTTATGACCTAGCAAAAATTGAGAGATGTAAGGCTTCCACTAGGATGCTGGATGTATCATTTTTTCCCCTTAGTTTTGACTCTTTTTAAAAATTATTAAGGCTTTATTTATTTAAAGCAGTTTTAGGTTGGCAGCAAAATTGAGGGGAAGGTGTAGAGATTTCCTATAAACCCCCTGCCCCGACTCATGCATAGCCTCCCCTATCATCAGCATCCTCACCGGTGGCTGCATCTGTAACAGCTGATGAACCTCCATTGACATGTCCACAGTTTACATGGGGGTTCACTTGTGGTACCGTACGTTCTGTGGGTTTGGGCAAATGTATAATGACATGTATCCATCATTATGGTGTCATACAGAGTAATTTCAGTGCCCTATAAATAATTTCATTGCTTTTTGCTCTATTTTGAGAATATTTTGTTAGATGCATAAAAGTATAGAGTTGAACTATTCCTTTCTTCCTCAGGTGTTAGCCTTTTAATCTTCATAATGCTTCTTGTCTTCAAGTTTATTCTTTTTTTTCTGGTAATTTTGTAATCCCCAGCTGCATTACTAATCACCGGAGATACAGTCAATTGACTTTCAAGAGAACCTAAATTTTTTGGCATAATTTTGTCCATTAGCCACTACACTGAAATGTTTGTTGTTCTAGTTATCTTTCTCACAAAATACTTACCAGGCAATAACGAATAGAAATTAACATTTATTATTTCATATGTTTTTTCTGATTTAATCTGTCCAGCAGTGTATGAAGTAGGTACACAGTTAGCCACACTTTGTAGAACCTGAAGCTCAGAAAGGTTAAGTAATTTTTCAGGGGTCACACAGTAGTACTCAAATCAGTATTATAACATTGTGGGTGTTTTCTTTTTCCAGTTTTTCCTAGTTAAAAACCCCTTAATATCGTAGGAAATGGCTTATACTTCTTATACAGTACGTCTCACAAAAAAACCAGGCCCATTTCCATAGTAAGTGTTATTTTTAGCACAGTGCTAGTGCTTTCATTTTAGAACTGTTGTGTGTTGAGTCATTATAAGATTTAGCTTGTTGCCTTCATTTGTGAGAGTTAGCCCAAGGCTAAAATTGCTTAAGATGTATTTCCAAGGAGACATACAGCCTTGTAATAAATCTTCTCCTGTCATCCTCCCAGGAGATATGAATAAGGATTGAAGGCAAAAATTATAGTGCAACTAGAACTAGATTCCTTTTGGCAAGTTTAAGTTGTTTTGAAACGTTTCTTATTTTCGGCTTTAATGCTTCTCAGTTATGTCTAGACAAGACCATTGAACCGGAGAGCAGAGACAGGTCTGACCCCAGCCCCGCTGCCGGTGCAGGTGGCCTAGATCAGTCAGAGAACTTATCTGAGACTTCTCTGCTCTTTTATATAACATAAAAATTTAAAAGTTAGAAACTAAAAACTAATAGCCCCATACTCACATCAAAAATTCTAGGCAGTCAAATTTAATAATATATGCCAACTGTAAACGAGGGAGGACTGCAGCTTTTTTTTTAGGAAAAAAATAGAAGTTAGACTCTGTTACACGTTACAGTGTTTCATGTTGAGCCCTGTACGACTTTCTCTGTGCCGTCCGTCAGGTGAGTCTGTGATACTATGCAAGCATTTCCAAAGGTTCTTTGGTGCCATCTTAGTTCGTAAGAAAACACTAAACCACTAAAAGTCAAGTAAGAAGGAAGTGATGCTATTTGCTCTGGGTTCAGAGCTGAGACTTCGCCTCTTAGGGCCTGGCAGCATTTTCATTGTATTGATGATGTGCCGTCGGATTATTGACTAACGGCAAAGCAGGCAGCTCGAGACACGCCGAATCCAGTGGTTTCCCCGCCGTAGACATGTGCCGAGGTCGAGGGCTCAGGGTGCTGGGATCAAGCTGCGAATCGAAGCTGCTGACTCGTGGGCTGGATGGCTTTGGTGCTTGGCCTGCTGCCTCTGAAGCCTTTTCTTGTTTGAGGCGACCCTGTCTCAACAAATTTGTGTCTTTAGATCCAGCACGTTCCCAGGGGGTTTCGGTGGTAGGAAAACAAGGATTTGTACCAGAGGAGGTCTTAATTTTGAATATTTGTGCAGCTTCTACCATAATACATTTTCTAAATGCTCATAAATAAGCCAGATATTGTATTGCAGTGCCTTGGCTCTGTACGAATTTGATGCCAAAACATTTTTTTTTTTTTTTTTTTAGTGAATGCTGTTTATTTATTTAGTTAGTTAGTTTTTTTTTATTTTTGTCTGCACTGGGTCTTCGTTGCTGCACCCGGGCTTTTCTCTAGTTGCGGTGAGCGGGGGCTACTCTTTGCTGCGGTGTGTGGGCTTCGCGCTGCGGTGTGTGGGCTTCGCGCTGCGGTGTGTGGGCTTCTCGCTGCGGTGTGCGGGCTTCTCATTGCGGTGGCTTCTCTTGTTGTGGAACACAGGCTCTAGGCACGCGGGCTCAGTAGTTGTGGCGCACGGGCTTAGTTGCTCCGCGGCATGTGGGATATTCCCGGACCAGGGCTCGAACCCGTGTCCCCTGCATTGGAAGGTGGACTCTTAACCACTGCACCACCAGGGAAGCCCGATGCCAAAACTTTTAACGTGACACTATTTAATGCAGACTGGTGAGTTGTCAAGTGAGTGAAGATGTCTGACAGATTTATGAGTTTTTGTGTGTACAAGTTAAGCACACAGGGAAACATTCAGAGAATTCAAGTAATGCCAAGTTTGCTAACACATTTGCACTTTTGACAGTATTTCAGAAACCTTACCAGAAATGTTGTGCTTTCTTAATATAGTAGGAAATCTATTAGTATTTTAATATTTCTGTTCCCATGTGTGGTCAGCCGACAGTGCAGCTGTGTTTACCCCGAGAATACAGTGAACCGCGCCCTTCCTTGTGAGGCGGGGCACAGTCAGGAAGTTCTGGGGAAAGTTCGCTGCACAGGGGCAGCTGTGTGATCTGTCCTCCAGGCCTGAACACTGAAGAAGGAAGACGGGGCCATTCTCTGTCTCACATGACAGTACCCTGACCTGAAGCCGCCAGGCCCAACTGTACACATGGTTACCTTTTGGCAGTGTTTAGAAAGACACCTGAGCTACCCGCAGGGACTTCAGTTTCTTCCAGTCAGTCAGTACTTTGCACAAGTTGATTGAATAGCTATTACCTCACCAAATTGTCATAGTAATTTTTTGCAGCTTTTTTTTTTTTTTTTTTTAATTCTCATCTTACAAATGAGAAAGCAGGATGCCCAGAGCCTCGCCTGCTGTCAGAAAGCAAACGAGCAGCCTCAGAAAATGCCAGCCTCCAGCTTTGGTAGCCGCCTCTGTGCTACCTTCCTATAGCCAGTTCCTTCGCTCATAAGATTAGGACTGTTTCATTTTGCTCACCTTTGTTTTTCAGATCATTGTGATGATTATGTTTTTCTGAGTCAGGGCATCTCAAACTTTAATATGCATGAAATCATCTGGGATCTGGTTAAAATGCAGATTCTAACTCGGTGGGCGTGGAGCGGCCTGTGACGATGTATTTCCAAGAAGCTTCCAGATCACACCATGACAGCTGACTGCGCCTAGAGTCTGGTTGGGGCTCCAGAAATTTACATTTGAGACATGGGTGCGTCAGTGGACTTGGAGGAAGACATTAACTAAATGCTAGCAATAGGAACTCAACACCCAGCAGATCCTTGGGGTCTTCGGTGTTGCCGCCGGGCCTTGGCATTTACTGCTGACAGGCTGCACCGTCGTTGTCACCGCCATGGTCACACAAAGCCAGATCTCAGTTTTTCAGAACTCAACACAGCACTTTTGTTTTTAAATAAGGAACAAAGATAATTGTGGAAAAATTCATATTGAATTATTAAAATAAATTAGAACAAATTAGGTCACCATAGTTAACTGTTGGCATATTATGTTCTAATTGTAGAAATAATAATTCTGCCTTTTTTCTGTTTCTCTCTGGGGGGAAACCTACAATGTCTTTCTACATTTTATAACTAAAATGGATCTTTGAAATAGAAATAACCTCCTCTATAGTAATAACAATAGGCATAATTAATTGTGAAGGTAATTGCCTTTCAGTCATTTAAGTAATTGCTGTCATCTGAATTCCTGCGTAGCTTCACCTGTACCTCTTTTGTGGCATGTAGGGCATTTCCCCATGTGACTAATTTTGACGTACATCCCTTTTCTGGGTCCTGGCAGAAGGATCAAGGGTCTGTTGTAGTGTACCTGGCTGCAGGGTAGGGTGCCGTGCACACAGTGGGTGCTTCATAAAGGGAGCGCAGTGGGCCTCCCTGCTCCCTGGCCTGCTGGGCTTGCTCTGTGCCTCCAGAGAGAGGCAGGGCCGGCTTCAGCCCTGGGCTTTTCACGCCTCGTGGGCTGCTACAGAGACAAAGATTGCAGGTGTGTGTTTTTTTTTTTTTTTTAATTTAATTTTATTTTATTTTTAAACAGCAGGTTCTTATTAGTTATCTATTTTATACAAATTAGTGTATACATGTCAATCCCAATCTCCCACTTCGTCCCCCCCTGCCCCTCGCCACTCTCCCCTCTTGGTGTCTATATGTTTGTTCTTTACATCTGTATCTCTATTTCTGCCTTGCAAACCGGTTCATCTGTACCATTTTTCTAGATTCCACATATATGCGTTAATAGACTATATTTGTTTCTATCTTTCTGACTACTTCACTCTGTATGACAGTCTCTAGGTCCATCCACATCTCTACAAATGACCCAATTTCATTCCTTTTTATGGCTGAGTAATATTCTCTACATCTGTGTCTCTATTTCTGCCCTGCAAACCGGTTCATCTGTACCATTTTTCTAGGTTCCACATATATGCATTAATATACGATATTTGTTTTTCTCTTTCTGCCTTACTTCACTCTGTAGGACAGTCTCTAGATGCATCCACGTCTCTACAATGACTCAGTTTCGTTCCTTTTTATGGCTGAGTAATATTCCATTATATATATATGTACCACATCTTCTTTATCCATTTGTCTGTTGATGGGCATTTAGGTTGCTTCCATGTCCTGGCTATTGTAAGTAGTGCAGTGAACATTGGGGTGCATATGTCTTTTTGAATTATAGTTTTCTCTGGGTATATGCCCAGTAGTGGGATTGCTGGGTCATACGGTAATTCTATTTTTAGTTTTTTAAGGAACCTCCACACTGTTCTCCATGCTGCTGTATCAATTTACATTCCCACCAACAGTGCAAGAGTGTTCCCTTTTCTCCACACCCTCTCCAGCATTTGTTGTTTGTAGATTTTCTGATGATGCCCATTGTAACTGGTGTGAAGTGATACCTCATTGTAGTTCTGATTTGCATTTCTTTATTATTTAGTGATGTTGAGCAGCTTTTTATGTGCTTCTTGGCCAACTGTATGTCTTCTTTGGAGAAATGTCTATTTAGGTCTTCTGCCCATTTTTGGATTGGGTTGTTTGTTTTTTTAATATTGAGCTGCATGAGCTGTTTATATATTTTGGAGATTAATCCTTTGTCCGTTGATTCATTTGCAAATATTTTCTCCTATTCTGAGGGTTGTCCGTTCATCTTGTTTGTAGTTTCCTTAGCTTTGCAAAAGTTTTTAAGTTTCATTAGGTCCCATTTGTTTGTTTTTGTTTTTATTTCCATTCCTCTAGGAGGTGGATCAAAAAAGTTCTAGCTGTAATTTATGTTAAGGAATATTCTTTCTA
>NC_041226.1:2961986-2963477 GCF_002837175.3 Physeter macrocephalus | reverse complement strand
CCATAGGTGCGTGGGTTTATCTCTGGGCTATCTATCCTGTTCCATTGATCTGTATTTCTGTTTTTGTGCCAGTACCGTATTGTCTTGATTACTGTAGCTTTGTAGTATAGTCTGAAGTCAGGGAGTCTGATTCCTCCAGCTCCCTTTTTTTCCCCTCAAGACCGTTTTGGCTATTCGGGGTCTTTTGTGTCTCCATACAAATTTTAAAATTTTTTATTCTAGTTCTGTAAAAAATGCCATTGGTAATTTGATAGGGGTTACATTGAATCGGTAGATTGCTTTGGGTAGTATAGTCATTTTCACAGTATTGAGATTCTTCCAGTCCAAGAACATGGTATATCTCTCCATCTGTTTGTGTTATCTTTAATTTCTTTCATCAGTGTCTTATAGTTTTCTGCATACAGATCTTTTGTCTCCCTAGGTAGGTTTATTCCTAGGTGTTTTATTCTTTTTGCTGCCGTGGTAAATGGGAGTATTTCCTTAATTTCTCTTTCAGATTTTTCATCATTAGTGTATAGAAATGCAAGAGATTTCTGTGCATTAATTTTGTATCCTGCAACTTTACTTTCACCATTGAGAATGATGTTTGCTGTGGGTTTGTCATATATGGCCTTTATTATGTTGAGATAGGTTCCCTCTATGCCCACTTTCTGGAGAGCTTTTTCATAAATGGGTGTTGAATTTTGTCAAAAGCTTTTTCTGCATCTATTGATAGATGATCATATGGTTTTTCTTCTTCAGTTTGTTAATATGGTGTATCACATTGATTGATTTGCGTATATTGAAGAATCCTTGCATCCCTGGGATAAATCCCACTTGATCATGGTATATGATCCTTTTAGTGTGTTGTTGGATCCTGTTTGTTAGTATTTTGTTGAGGATTTTTGCATCTATATTCATCAGTGATATTGGTCTGTAATTTTCTTTTTTTTTGTAGTATCTTTGTCTGGTTTTGGTATCTCGTTTTGGAGTGTTTCTCCCTCTGCAATTTTTTGGAAGAGTTTGAGGATGGGTGTTAGCTCATCTCTAAATGTTTGATAGAATTCACCTGTGAAGCCATCTGGTCTTGGGCTTTTGTTTGTTGGAAGATTTTTAATCACAGTTTCCATTTCATTACTTGTGATTGGTCTGTTTATATTTTCTATTTCTTCCTGGTTCAGTCTTGGAAGGTTATACCTTTCTAAGAATTTGTCCATTTCTTTCAGGTTGTCCATTTTAGTGGCAGTGTTGCTTGTAGCAGTCTCTTAGGATGCTTTGTATCTCTGCAGTGTCTGTTGTAACTTCTCCTTTTTCATTTCTAATTTTATTGATGTGAGTCCTCTCCCTCTTTTTCTTGTTGAGTCTGGCTAATGGTTTATCAATTTTGTTTATCTCCTCAAAGAACCAGCTTTTAGTTTTATTGAGCTTTGCTACTGTTTTCTTTGTTTCTATTTCATTTATTTCTGCTCTGATCTTTATGATTTCTTTCCTTCTACTAATTTTAGGGTTTTT
>NC_041226.1:2960873-2961518 GCF_002837175.3 Physeter macrocephalus | reverse complement strand
TTGTCATTTGTCTCTAGGTATTTTTGGATTTCCTCTTTGATTTCTTCAGTGATCTCTTGGTTATTTAGTAACGTATTGTTAGCCTCCATGTGTCTGTGTTTTTTATGTTTTTTTCGCTGTAATTGATTTCTAATCTCATAGTGTTGTGGTCAGAAAAGATGCCTGGTATGATTTCAGTTTTCTTAAATTTACTGAGGCTTGATTTGTAATCCAAGATGTAATCTATCCTGGAGAGTGTTCTGTGTGCACTTTAGAAGAAAGTATAATCTGCTGTTTTTGGATGGACTGTCCCATAAATATCAGTTAAATCGATCTGGTCTATTGTGTCATTTAAAGCTTGTGTTTCCTTATTAATTTTCTGTTTGGATGATCTGTCCATTGGTGTGAGTGAGGTGTTAAAGTCCCCCACTATTATTGTGTTACTGTCAACTTCCTCTTTTTTAGCTGTTAGCAGTTGCCTTATCTATTGAGGTGCTCCTATGTTGGGTGCATATGTATTTATAATTGTTACATCTTCTTGGATTGATCCCTTGATCATTATGTAGTGTCCTTCCTTGTCTCTTGTAACATTCTTTTTTTTAAAGTCTATTTTATCTGATACGAGTATTGCTCCTCCAGCTTTCTTTTGATTTCCATTTGCATGGA
>NC_041226.1:2889512-2960226 GCF_002837175.3 Physeter macrocephalus | reverse complement strand
TCCCAGAGGTCTCTTAGGCTGTCTTCCTTTCTTTTCATTCTTTTTCCTTTATTCTGTTCCGCAGCAGTGAATTCCACCGTGTGTCTTCCAGGTCACTTATCCGTTCTTCTGCCTCAGTTACTCTGCTATTGATTCCTTCTAGTGTAGTTTTCATTTCAGTTATTGTATTGTTCATCTCTGTTTGTTTGTTCTTTAATCCTTCTAGGTCTTTGTTAAACATTTATTGCATCTTCTCGATCTTTGCCTCCATTCTTTTTCCGAGGTCCTGGGTCGTCTTCACTATCCGAATTCTTTTTCTGGAAGGTTACCTATGTCCACTTCATTTAGTTGTTTTTCTGGTGTTTTATCTTGTTCCTTCATCTGGTACATAGCCCTCTGCCTTTTCATCTTGTCTATCTTTCTGTGAATGTGGTTTTTGTTCCACAGGCTGCAGGATTGTAGTTCTTCTTGCTTCTGCTGTCTGCCCTCTGGTGGATGAGGCTATCTAAGAGGCTTGTGCAAGCTTCCTGATGGGAGGGACTGGTGGTGGGTAGAGCTGGGTGTTGCTCAGGTGGGCAGAGCTCAGTGAAACTTTAATCTGCTTGTCTGCTGATGGGTGGAGCTGAGTTCCCTCCCTGTTGGTTGTTTGGCCTGAGGCGACCCAGCACTGGAGCCTACCCGGCTCTTTGGTTCGGCTAATGGCAGACTCTGGGAGGGCTCACGCCAAGGAGTACTTCCCAGAACTTCTGCTGCCAGTGTCCTTGTCCTCCAGGTGAGACACAGCCACCCCCTGCCTCTGCAGGAGACCCTCCAACCCTAGCAGGTAGGTCTGGTTCAGCCTCCCCTGGGGTCACTGCTCCTTCCCCTGGGTCCCGATGTGCACACTGCTTTGTGTGTGCCCTCCGAGAGTGGAGTCTCCGTTTCCCCCAGGGCTGTCAGTGTTCTGCAGTCAAGTCCCACTAGCCTTCAAAGTCTGATTCTCTAGGAATTCCTCCTCCTGTTGCCGGACCCCCAGGTTGGGAAGCCTGACGTGATATAAGTGTTCTCCAGTCTATGAGTCACCCACCCAGCAGTTATGGGATTTGATTTTATTGTGACTGCGCCCCTCCTACCATCTCACTGTGGCTTTTCCTTTGTCTTTGGATGTGGGGTATCTTATTTGGTGAGTTCCAGTGTCTTCCTGTCGATGATTGTTAGTTGTGATTCAGGTGCTCTTGCAAGAGGGAGTGAGAGCACGTCCTTCTACACCGCCATCTTGAACCAATCCTCCTGCAGCTGTTTTAATAAAAGAAACTCAGGCAAGGGTGTAAATTACCTGAAGTACGAAGTTCATTCAGTCAGTGTTATTTTGAAGTAAATTTGCAGTAATGCTCTCCAACCCCGTTGAAAAAGGGGTATAGACTGTTTCAGAAAATTGTTTCTGAACAGCTGTGCACTGAGTTTGTAAGGGTTGTGAATTGCTGAGCATGGCTGAGGGTATATAACTCGAAGTCGTTTTGTATTGAAGTGAAGTGGCTCAGTGAGAACAGCACTGATAGCAGGAGACCCTTGAAACAGAGCACAGTGGAAATCTGCCTGTCTTTACTGTGGAAAAGGAGCCTTGCAAGAGAAGACTGTGGGGCTCGGGGCTGGCCGTGGACATTGTCAGCGTGGCCTGGTTGTCAGCGGCTGGCAGTGTATGGGGCTCAGGCCCCAGCCACAGGCGGTTTGGAGCAAAGAGGTCCACGTTTGTGCAAGGCAGTCACTGCCGTCAAGTGTGTTTATGTCAAATTGGTGAAAACTTTCAGTCCTCAGATTTTCTGGATTGTGGAATTCCAGTGGAAGGATCTAGTCCTGTAGTCAGAGCAGTTTGAATGAGAGACGTCACTGAGTTCTGCTCTGACCATGGCCCAGCTGTGAAAGTTGAATGGAACTTTAAGTTTTATGTGCCTAACCCCAATTCCGACCTCATTGTATTTGCACCTCCATTTCCCCTGTCTCTAACTTCCTCATCTATTCATTGTATTCTAATTACATATTAAATACCTGTATTTAGTATCAATAGTCACTGAAAATTTTATTAGCACTGCTAATCCATTTTTGGGGGGAACTTGTTGGCGTAGTAATAAAACAGATTTTGCAAAGGGTTATTAGTTGTATCATCAAAGTGGTAGTGTGCCTTAATTGCGGTGTTGAATTTTGAGGGGTACAGAAATAAGTTGAAAATAAATCTACAAAACTGAAGTTACACAACTACAACATACATCACAGACTTCACCGTGTAAAGCAGGTATCAGAATTGTAAGTCTTTTGAGAGCAGGAGATGGTGTTTTGTCTTTCTTCTTCCTGTGTTACCTAGAATGGTACCTTATGCTGAGAACTTGTTGAATGAAGGATGGGTATTGGTGTTGTCAGCGTATGTTGAGATAATGTGTTTGTGCATTTTACCACTTCATTCCCTCCGGAAGCGTGTGAATGTCAGTGACAGGCATAGCTAACCTTCACATACTGTTTGTTGACTACCTGCTATTGTCTAAATGTAAGGTGGGGAAAACTCGTAAATGAACTTAAAATGAGTAAAGATTGCATATGTAAACAGCATTGTTATTAGTACAGTTTGATCCTTTTGGGTGGCCTAAAGGAGGTGATGCATTAAATCTCTGTCCTTTTATTCCTGAGCCTGTAGGAACTGAAATAAAGAAAAATGTCCTTTTTTCCATCAATAGTAATTTTTAAATTAAAGTCTCCTAGAATATAAACCCCTTGAGAACTGGGATTTTTATCTGTTTTGTTCACTGATATATCACCATAATGGACAATCAGTAAATGTTTGCTGAGTGAATTATCACGCAGCAGCACACAACCCTGGCTCCCACTCAAGGACAAAGAAACCATTAGAGTCAGACTCGGGGACTTTAAAATAACTAGTAACTGAGATAATTTTAAAGTGACTCTTGGACGGGGATTTAAGTAACTGTCTTAAAGGATATCATGGATAAGGTGGACAACATGTATGAACAGATGGAGAAGAGAGATGGAAACTATGGGAAACAGTCAAGTGGAAATGCAAGAAATAAACCCATGGTATCATATATGAGGAATTCCTTTGAGGGGATCATCCATACACTTGACACAGCTGAGGAAAGTGTGAACTTAAAGATAGGTCAGTAGAAATTGTCCAAACGGAAATACAAGGGCAGGAGGAATGTTAGGGGGAGGGAAGGCAAAATAGAGCATCCAAGGAACTTTGGGACAATACCAGACAATGTAACATATATGTAGTTGGAGTTCCACAAATGAGAAGAGAGAAATAAGGCATAAGAAATAGGCGAAGGAATAATGGTTGAGAATTTGCCGAAAATGATGAAAATCAAGCCAGCAATCCAAGACGCTTAGAGAACCCCATGCAGTATAAATGAAAACAGTATACACCTAGACACATAGTAGTCAAACTGCTGGAAACCAAAGATAAAGAGAAAACCATGAAGGAAGCCAGAGAAAAAAAGATACATTACCAACAGAGGAACAAAGGCAGAGATTATAGAGGAACGCTTGTCAGAGACAAAGTCTGAACTGCAAGATCCATAGCATGAGATATATTTGATTAAAATATCATCAGAAGGAACATTTCCTCATTAGCACCAATCTTCTCTAAATATGAACTGGACCCTGCAGATGAGGAACTGACTCACTGTTTGATAGCTCATTCTGCTTAAAGTGAGAGAAAATGTTTTCAAAATGTGAGTTAAGGACCAAGTTCTGGCAGATGTTGAAATAGGGAAGATATACTAGTAACACACACACGAGACTTCATTGTTCTTCTAAAAGCCTTAAGATGATCACATAGTGGAGAAAGTGTCCTTTGCTAAAGCTGGGTAATTTGAGGAGACATGTATTTCATTAAGCATACTTGACTTTTATAAATGAAAAGAAATATGAACAGGAAACAAAGTACGTTTTCTTAATAAGAATTTGATTGTTAGGTGCTACAGAGAGAGAACTGTTTAGCTATAATTCCTGTCTCCTAAGAATTTATAAATCTGAAACAGACCATATTTAGAGAATATGTAGGTAAAACAGTAAAATGTAAATGAAGTGGTCAAAGTCAATGGTTATTGTGTCGTACAGAGCAGCTATAATCGTGAGCAATACTGGCTACCATTTAGTCAGCATCTGCTCTGTTAAACCTGACATAATACACTTCTAAAATACATTATCTTGTTCAGTTGTCATCTAATTCTCTGAAACTGTAACATGGACATTTTACAAGTGAGGAAAACGTGGCTTAGAGAATTCAGTGATTGGTTCTTCACTGTGATTGGTTAATCTGAAGGTTATTCTTGATCTGTAGCATCCTCTGTATGCTTTTCGCTCTTTGATGAACACGGCAGCATCCAGAACTGAAGGGGAGCAGACAGCTTCACATCATGGTTGGGATAGGAGACTTAGTGATCAGTAGAAGGGATATTTCCTACTTTGGAAATGATGAAGATCGTAGTAGAAGCTGGTAAAACACACAGCTGATTATATGGTGAAAGAGTCATTATTCTTTCTACTCCCTTGGACTTTGTTAAATTTTCATTTTAACGTAATTAAAAAATACTGTTTGAGGTTCAGGTGTCTTAAAGCGTTTTCTTTTCTTTGTGGTTGCTCGTTGCCTGCTGGCTTGGATGTATTCATTTCTGTCTTTCTTCAATATATTGATACTAGAAGTGAGCCCGTACTTCGACTTCAGGAGCCAATACTGTGAAACATCTGTGCTACTCTGTGGACACATCCACCTTTGGAATAACAGCAAAGATGGAATTATTGGTGTCAGTATTGGTTGCCATGACTCTGGTTGGTAAAGTGATATTTACAGAAGAAAATCTTGACCAGGAAACATTGTTTATAATTTGAAGTTTAAGATTTAACTTCTAAATATTGTTTGTTAAAAAACTTTGTATATAGGGGATTCCCTGGCGGTCCAGTGGTTAGGATTTGGCGCTTTCACTGCCATGGACCCGGGTTCAATCCCTGGTCAGAGAACTAAGATCCCACAAGCCGTGTGGTGCAGCCAAAAAAAAATTGTATAGAACTTAAAATCAGTTTGGATGTTATTTAAATGTTGTTCTACTTTATCTTTGTTATTGTTTTTTAATTTTGAAAAAGGCAGTACTTTCTAAGGGAGTAAATATATAACTCCCTTCCGTGAGCTGAAGTACATTTATTAATTCCAGTTGACTAACAACCCAACTAGGTTAAAAAAAAAAAAAAAAAAAAAAAAAAGAACATCTGTTTTCCTGTTTACACCACACATAATATAAATGTATTATTTAATTTGTGATTTGATGGGTTAATAATTCTTTCCTCTGAACTGTTCTACTAGGACAGTATTTACCTTCTACTTAAATGTTTCCTTACATTTTTGGTAAACACCCTTTGTATTCACTACTATATGTACAGTGGGCCTTGAATACGTAGTTTGGGGAGGTTTTTTTGTACTTTTTATTTTGAAATAATTGTAGACTCATAGGAAGTTGCAAAAAGTAATCCAGGAGTCCCATTAACCTTCATTTCCCCCAACATTTTATAGAACTGTGTAGCACATGTGGGTTTTCTGAATACGTAATTGTTTTTTTTCCGTTTTGGCCGTGCCACTCGGCTTTGTGAGCTCTTAATTCCCCAACCAGGGATCAAACCCAGGCCCCAGGCAGTGAGAGTGTGGAGTCCTAATCACTGGACCATCAGGGAATTCCCTTGAATATGTAATTTTTTTGGTCTTTTTATTTATTTATTTATTTTTGGCTGCGTTGGGTCTTCGTTGCGGTGCACGGGCTTCTCACTGCAGTGGCTTCTCTTGTAGCGGAGCACGGGCTCTAGGCGCGCAGGCTTCAGTAGTTGTGGCACACGGGCTCAGTCGTTGTGGCTCGCGGGCTCTAGAGCGCAGGCTCAGTAGTTGTGGCGCACGGGCTCAGGTGCTCCGCGGCATGTGGGATCTTCCCGGACCAGGGCTCGAACCCGTGTCCCCTGCATTGGCAGGCGGATTCTTAACCACTGTGCCACCAGGGAAGTCCTGAATATGTAATTTTTGATAAACTGTTTTCAGTTGTCTTTTTGTGCTCTTTTCGTTGCGTCTTTTGTTTTATTGTAAACCTGACCGGGAAAGAATTAAGCCTCCTTAAACTTGTCCCTTTGTTTGCCCTTGCTAGGTGGGTTTGAATCTTGGGAGACGCTGGCGTCAGAGTAAACCACTTACAGATGAAAGGGGTCTGTTGGGTTTGGTTCTTAGACCCAGTATTGGCATTTCCTCCTCACCGTCTCCAGGCAGGACTTGTAAACCTTACGGAGAGCCGGGACCACGGCCTTGGACGCCTCTCCTCTCCCCGCTCAGTGCCTGGGCCTTCCCTCCTGACCTTGCTCCGCATCCGCCTCGACCCCCTGAGCGGCCTGCCTCTGTTGCCCCCGTCCAGCCCCGGTCATGCCCCGGCTGCTCACTCCGCTCTGGCTGAGGCCGCTGGTGGTGTGTGTGTGTGTGTGTGTGTCACCGGTCCCCACTCCTGGCCCCTCCTACGGCGTGTCTGCCCTGCGGCCAAGGGAATCTTTTCAGAACACAACTTGGCCCAGGTGACTTCCTCGGTCCACACTCACCAGTGGCCTCCTGCAGGATCTGAGAGCGGGCACCCCGTCCTTGCCTGGCTGAGCCCCCAGGCCCCCTCTCCCGTGCCTCTGCTCAGGGCCCTTCTCCCTGCAGCCCCCATCCCCGCTTCACGCCTGTTCACTTTGTGGGTCCCGCTTCTACCTTGTTCCCTCAGTCAGGCCCTTCTGGGTTAGGGTTTCACACTCACGTGCAGGGTCTCCTTCCTCTTGCTCGTTGTAGCTCTGTTCACGGTTCTGCGCACGTGGGCAGTGCTGCTGGGGCCCCATCTCCACCTCTTTCTGTCCCTCAGGTCTAAGAAAGGGCTTGCCCACAGGAGTTTCCATTGTTTGTTGATAATCCTTCCACACGTACGATTTTTTTACATGAAAATAAAACCATTAAAGCTTCGTGAGGCATGAAAAACCCAAGTGCAGCAGCAGTCCTGTCAGCGGAAGGTATAATATAAAATAAGGTTTAAAGAAACCTGAGCATCTTGATACAAGCTGCTGGCGTGTATGACTTCACTGAACCTTGACTTTTTAAAATGCTTTTGCAGGAAATTTTCGTTTTATGTCAGGAAGACCCAGGCCTTTTCCCTGCACCAGAAGTTACACTGTGCAGCTTCCTTCAGTCTGTGTCTTAACTTGAAAAATTGCCTTTTTTGGCTGGTTTGCTTTTCTTATAGCCAAACGGAAAGAGAAGAGAAAAGGCCTTGTCTGAGCCTTCATCCTGTACTACAGAAGTCAGGATCATTCTTGTGTTAGTTCACTCCTCCTGCAGATATGTACTGAGTGTCTGCTGTGTGCCAGGCACTGTTCTAGGCCCTGGGGAGATATCTGTATCGATACATAGATACAGATGTGCACACATGTGCACACACACGCGGCAGTGCTTGCTTCCCCTTCCAGCTCACAGCTCACATTACCACTCACCGATGGTTAGTCTATACAGCCGTAGTGCAGAGTAACCTGCCATAAGTCTCTTACATAATTCGTTTCTCTTTAGAAGGGCTTTTAACTTGATTTAGATTATAAATAGAATTGTATAAAATGGCAGCTGTCTTCAGTAAACACCAGTATTAATGATTTTAAAGTAGAGTAAGATTGGCTACAGTACTTCCTCAGCTACATTATTAGTTTATTTGTAAGAGAATACGTGATGTTGTATGATTATGCCTAATTAGTCTGGGAGAGGAAGCCCTAAATTGTATAGGGACATTAATCAGACTGAGTTTCCAAGCCCTGCAATTCTTTCAGGTTGGAAAATAAAAGAAGGCACAGTTCATTATCATGGTTATTTGTCGGGATATGAGTTCGGCTCCAGTACTGACGGGCACCATGGACTAGAGTTTATTTCTTGACTTTGTGACCTTTGATTCCTGTCATCAGTCATTACGTGCTCTTAAAGGTCAACAGAGCACTTGAACGGACTTTCATTGCTAACAAAGGAAGAGAAAAAGCACTGACTTTTCCTAACGTTTTAACTAGAGTTTTAAAAGAAAAGGGCCAATGTCTGACTTCCCTACAATTCTGTATTTTCACATACAAACCCCTATTTGATAATTACCACTTTTTGAAATTCAGTGGAATATATTCATCCTTTATCTTGTCCTCGAAAATATTTCAAAGTTATTATTAAACCAAAATGAAATTGTATCATTTGATGTTATTTTTAACCTTCCTGCCTCAAAAGTACACCGTGCAGTTTACTCACATACATATTGTTTTGTTTTTCAAGTCACTGCCCAGAAATATGGTGTCTCGTCTTTGCGAATCTAAAAAGGTTTGTGCGGCAGCCGACATGCAACTTCAGGTGGGTGTGTGCCTTTGTTCTGGAGTTTTCCACAGATATTATTCAGAATAAATGTATAACTTTAAATTCTTGCCAGTGCTACCCATTTATTATAATAATTATGCTCCCAAAACATCTTTCGTCTGAGTTCAGAGAACTTGACCTTGACTGATCATTTGGTCTTCCAGCCGTCCTTAGGAAGTAGGTGTCCACTAAGGTTATCTCCCAGTTTCAGTGGAAAATCAAAGCGTGGAAAAGCTTTGCCTGACTTCTTCTAGATGGTGCATTTCAGCAACCAAGTTATATCTTTTTGTTCACTTTGTATCTTTTTTTAAATTTGTGTTTTTAGATGTGAAGTGTTTTTTTTGTTGCGGAGCACAGGCTCCGGACGCACAGGCCCAGCGGCCATGGCTCACGGGCCCAGCCGCTCCGCGGCATGTGGGATCTTCCCGGACCGGGGCGCGAACCCGCGTCCCCCACATCGGCAGGCGGACTCTCAACCACTGCGCCACCAGGGAAGCCCCTAGATGTGAAGTTTAAACAGTAATGACTTAGTTTTTAGAAAAACTCAAAGCCAGTGTTCCAGGTTTCCAGATAAAGACGAGAAACATTTTATAAACCATCTGGATGTCAGGTCTGTGTGATACCAGATGTTTAGGTTATTTGTAATTTCTGAGATTGTTTATGGAATTCTTCCTCTTCATCAGATCTTGAGTGTTATGTAAACACAGCCTAAACACCCGTCTTTCATCTCAGGCAGTATTCACTTTCTAATGATCCAGTCACCTGTTTAAAAGTATAGCCACTATTGAATTGCTTTATAGGTGTATAAAGTTCAGTCCCTGGAAAGTAATGAATGTGCTCTGGTTTTTTGGACCTTAAAACACACGTTTCAGTGAAGAAGATGCCTGCTATAGACGCAACCATGGATTTACATTATTTAGTGTCTGTTTGTATCACACAATTGCAAAAAGATTTCTGGATTATTTGAAAGGTTAACATTACTTGGCAGTAGTCTTCTGATTTGCTGGTGTCTGTCGTGGGAGTCCTACCTTTTAAAAGCCTGTGTCCTGGCATCCTTTACAACACTTGTTGCAGTGATTTTCTTCTAAAAAGGAAAACCAACCCTTCTATACTTCTGCCCTCCAAAAAGAATAAGGAGAGAGAGGGGGAGAAAGGGAGAGGGGGGTTGAAAAGCTGGAGGAGAAGGGAGGGAAGGAAGTTCCCGCCCAAAGGGCCGCTCGTGCTGCTTTCCTGTCACACAGCCGTCCCCCGAGCCGTGGGGACACCCCAGGGTGGAAGGGAGTTGCTGCAGATTTCTAAGCAGGTATCAATAGTGGTTTTTAAATTGTGCCTTTAAAAATTATTTTTATTTATTTTTTGCTGTGCCTTATCTTAAAAATAGCTCCTGTATTTCTGCAGCTCTAAGGTTCTTGGTCCCAAGCACGCAGGACCCCCTGGGTGGGCTTATTGCTTAGAATTGTTTGGTTCATCAGCAAATGAGCATGAAATATTGGGGTGGCCAGAAAGTTAGTTCAGGTTTTTCTGCAAGATGTTACAGCTTACAGAAAAACCCGAACGAACTTTTTGGCCAGGCCAATACATGCACATTTATTTTGCTGTTTTTATAATTTTTTAAAAAAAGGCATTCCATGCTTATATCTTTCGTTTGTGAAAGGCATAACTGAAGGAACGAAACTCTTAAATTCTGATTTGTTTATAGATTGGGGCAAAAAAAATAAACCCATCTCAGTTGAGGTTAGAGTTTTAGAATTTCAATTTCTAATGATTTATTCTGTTAGAATATGGACATGGATGAGTGATGTGGGCCCCTCTGATTCTCTCTGTGCATTGTTACTCATTACAGAACATAGAAAGGAAAGAGCTGTATTTAGTATCTGTTTAGATTGCCAGTTAGAGCAAATCAGTATTTAAGAAATGTCTATATGTTTCCAGTGAAGGTTTAAACTTGACTTTATTATTTAGAACCATAATTCTGTATCTAGATGAAGCCAGAAGTTAGGTCATTTAAATTTTTTCTTTTATACAAACTAATCCTCACTTCTTTCAAGTCAACAGCTGCACATTCTCTACAAATTCCCATTTTGAATCAGAAAGATATGTATCGGAAACATAATCACATGACAGAATTTTTTCCTTTAAAATTAAACATTTTCTACTTGCTTCAGGTAAAATTCAAACAATGTTAATAAGTCAAATGTTGCAGTGAAAAAGCCCTTTACTTTAGGTTTTCTATGCAAAATTTAGCTTTCAGAGCTTGGTAAATACGCAGCAGGGTTCGTGTTTAAACTCCTTCTAACGCTTTACTCTCCTGTTATGTTTCAGTGGCCTCTGTCCTCTCCTTGGAGGGGAGTGAGCCTTCCCTACCAGTCACCTCCTTAAGCCAGGGTCGCCCCGCCCAGCAGCTGCTTCCTCTGTGCCCTGACAGCAGGGCTGGGGTGTGCCTTGGTCCTGGCCTCAGACTCTCCGACAGCTGCTCCTGAATCCTTTGTAACACCCCTGCTTCCTCACCTCACCTCACCCCACCCTTCACCTCTCGTCAACAAACTAGGATTCTCACCCTGTCATTTCTCTCATTTAATTATATCAGGATTCTAGGAAGAAGCCAAACAGTATTTATTAGCTCCAGGGGGTCACAGGTTATAACTTAATTTTTTCACATTTCCAGCTGTATATATATATATTTCCGTGTGTGTGTGTGTGTGTGTGTGTGTGTGTGTGTGTGTGTGTGTGCGTGTGTGTGTAGAGTTTTGTGGTCACAAATTTAATTTACTACACTGTACCGAAAGAGTACCTCATAGATAGGGTTCAAAATTCTTTAATATCCTTAATCACGACGAGTTTGAGAGCTTTCCTTTTCGTCATTAACCTGGTCTTAAATGTGGTATGAAATACAAAATACATCTCAAGCCACATACGCTTGTGACTGCCCGGCTGCGACTTGCGCTTATTACCCTGGTGGACTTGTAACATCTTTGGTCGCCTACGTCATAGATGTAAGCATGTACCCAAACGAAATAGGTGCGTTCTTCCGTCCAGGTCTTTTATGCTGCTCTGGATCAGATCTACCATGGGAAGCATCCGCTGAGGAGCTCGACCACAGACATCCTCAGGGACACCCAGGAGAAGTTCTATGGCTTACCGTACGTCCCGAACACTGTGAGTCTGGCGTTCCGCCCCTGTTGCGTGCCCTTGAAAGCGTGCGCGTGTCAAGTGGGCGGGGTGTGAAATCCTCTCCTGGACGTTGAGCTTTCCTGCGGGGCAAATGCTAGAAACGCCCGACTCACTTACTGCCCCCAGCCGTCCGTTTACATGTACTTATTTTCCTCCTGCCAGCAGGGTTTTTCTAGATTCCTAGGGAAGTGGGCTAAAGAAGGGCCCTTGGAGTTAGTCTTGTGTTCTTTTTCATTATTTATTTGTGACGAGAAAAACAGCGATGTAAGATGAACGTGACGATCGGTCCCCAGCCGCTCTCACTGCAAAGAGAATCCACACTGACTGAGGACCCGCTGTGTCGGGACCAGCACGGGCATCATTCGGTGCCCCGTTGGGATGGAGAGCGGGCGTTATCGCTCCCATTCGCTGAGGACTAGGTGCCAGACTCCGTCCGATTGCTTGGCAAAAACCCTGACTCAGAAGGACCCTATGAATTCGATGCTTACCCGTCATCGGGGTGCCTGAGGGGCTTGTGCCAGTTACGTGTCTCGTCTAGGGTCACGTGGGTAGGGAGCGGTGGTGTTGGGGTTCCCACCCAGCCCTGAAGCCGTGTGTCCTCATTGGCCCAGGGCCCGTGAGGAAGCTGCGTGGCGGGGAAGGGTGCCCCTGGGTCCTGGCGTGAGACTGGCGCTTTCATATCACTCGGGACCTCAGGTCCAAGCGATGGGAACCCGGCTCCTAGTGGCTTAAGCAGAAAGGGTGTTTATTGAGCCCCGTGGCTGGAAGGTGCAGGGCTCGGTCTGTTTGGTTGCCGGTTAGCTGGGCCGAGTTAGTTCTTCCACAGTATTGTTAGAAATGTTTCTCCTCCTTTCGTCTTTCAGCTCTGTCTTTCTCTGGATTCGTCTTGTTCTCAGGGAGGTAGCCCAGACCTGGTGGCATGGTGGCCACCAGAAGGTCCAGCTTAGCCCATCTCATAGAGAGAAAGCTCATTTGAAAACGCTCTGTAAGCCGTAAAATGCCAAATAAATGTGGTTTCATTTGTTACAGTGTTGGATACCAGCTTGTGTTGTGCTGAGTTTAAGTTAATCAGTAAACTGTAACTGTCCACTAGATCTTCAGGTCCTAATACTCGAACATGTGGGACTGTTCATCTTTACCAGACAAGTAAAGTCACAGGAAATTTCATAAGACTCCTTATCAGCAGTGTTTGATTGTTATAGAAGCTTCGTCATCTATTTGTGATACATAATGCTAGTCACACTACCTACCTATTTTTGACCATATATATAAAAAATTTTTTGTTCCAGTGCTGTGTACTATTGTGTACTTGAATTATCTATATTAGTGAAAATCTGTAATAATAAGAATAATCTCACCTTCATCAGTGGAATCATAATAACAATTGCCTACATTTAGAGAAAAAAGACATTCTTTAAGGGTGTTTTCCAGTTTACGGAGCATTGCCTGATCCACGTGCTTTTGTTCCTGTGTGATTTTGTGCTCATTTTATATTCTCTTTGCTTAGCTTTAAAATCAGTGTGACTTGAACTCCACGTGGTTGTATCACCGATGGGTAGTAAAGTCGTAGGAACACCAAAATTAGGAGGAACTGGGACGCTTTCTGAGCCGCTTCAGCTTGGCTGAGTTGCTCACCCCCAGCTTTCTTTATCTTAAGTCTTATAACAATTGAGCTGTGTCTCGTTTTAGAAGAAAACCCAGGAAATTCCCTGGTGGTCCAGTGGTTAGGATTCGGTGCTTTCACTGCCGTGGCCTGGGTTCAGCCCCTGGTCGGGGAACTGAGATCCTCTAAGCCGTGCAGTGTGGCCAAAATAAAAATAAAAACAATGTTAGAAAAATAAAAAAGAAGAGAACTCAGATTTCCTCACCATGCAGGTTTCTTTTGTGTAGTAATTAAATATACAAAGATCAGGTGACATTGGTACCCAATTCTGCATCAACTATCAGTAAATTATTTTTAATTTAAAAGGAAGGATGTTGTTATTAAGTCCACTATCCTTATTCTAACTCCTTTGAGAAAATATAAAGGTGTATCTCTTCACTGGGATTACCTCCCCCATTCGTGGTCAGTAGCTGTAGCTCTTTGTGTCAGTTGTTTTTGGAGGTCTTTAGAAGAAGCATAGCTACATTTAGAGAAAACAGGCATTCTTTAAAGGCTTGTCTTTTTTTTTTTTTTTAATGCCTGAGAGTTGGTTAGATTTGCACAAGTGTTCTGTTCTTCCTGCGTAGCAACTTCTTCCTCTCATCCGTTTGTCAACTCATCATGAGACCCGTAACAAACCTTCCCGTAAACATAGAGAATAAGACCAGGGTGCTCATTGGAATTCTTCAGTGTAGTATCATCCATCAGGATAGTAAGACAAGGAGAAGAAAAGATAGAAGCACTGGAAAGGAAGATACAAAACTGTCAGTATTTGCAAATGATTGATTGCTGAGAAAATCCAGAGTGTGTACAGGTAAATTATTAAAATTAATGAGAAGTTAGCAACTTTTCTGGATAAACAAAATATAAAAATTTAATCCATCTCTGTTTACCAGCAACAAAGAAAAAAAGTGTAAAGATACCATTAAGGCAAGAAAAAAATATAAGGTGGTGCCTCCCCAAACATCTTTTTTAAAAAAGCATATTATCTTTAATTTCCGGATCCTAAATAAACGAAGAACTGAATCATATTTATAGATAGGAAGATTTGATATAAAAACAATATCACTTTTTCTCCAGTTAATCTATACACTTAATGTAATGTGATTCTCCTCGTTTGTTGGCTTGGAGCTAACGAGCTGAGTGTATGATTTTATGTGGAAGTGCGATGGCCAAGGAGCAGCTTTGAAGAACAGTGGCAGGTGGGTGGGCTTGCCCCGTCGGCATTAGTACTCAGAGGAGGCTGTAGGAATTAGGACAGTGTAATGATGCTGCAGGGGCTGCAGGGACAGATGGTGGAGCAGAGCCCAGAACCTGAAAGCTGGCTCAGCACATTTGCGGCCTCTTGACCATAAGCTGAATAACACTGCAGGTCTGTGGGCCGAGAAGAGATTGGTTTATTTTAAATGGTGCCGTCGCTATCGATCGTCCGTCCATAAGGAAAAGATGAAACGTGGATCTCTGTCTCCTTCTGTGAGAAGTAAAGGTTTAATTTGTAGAGATGATGGGAGTGTCCTTCTGAGTGCTCCTTTCTGTTCCTGCCCAGACTCTCATGTCATGCAGACAACACGAAAGACATTAACTGTAAAACAGAAGACTGATACATTCCACCGTATTAAAATCTGAGTCTTCTGTTCATCAAAAAACCAGGTGAAAAACAGTGAAAAGCTACAGACTGGAAGTAGAGGTTTTCAGCACATGTAACTGGAAAAGGATTTTTTTCCTTTTTAAATTAATTTTGATTGTGGTACAAAAACACAGGACATAAAAGGTACCGTCTAGAACCATAAACAAGACGAAAAGACAACCCTGAGAATGGGAGAAAATATTTGCAAATGAAGCAACTGACAAAGGATTAATCTCCAAAACATACAAGCAACTCATGCAGCTCAATATCAGAAAAACAACCCAATCCAAAAATGGGCAGAAGACCTAAATAGACATTTCTCCCAAGAAGATATACAGATTGCCAACAAACTCATGAAAGAATGCTCAACATCATTAATCATTAGAGAAATGCAAATCAAAGCTACAATGAGATACCACCTCACGCCAGTCAGAATGGCCATCATCAAAAAATCTACAAACAATAAATGCTGGAGAGGGCACTGTTGGTGGGAATGTAAATTGATACAGCCACTATGGAGAACAGTATGGAGGTTCCGTAAAAAACTAAACTACCGTACGACCCAGCAATCCCACTACTGGACGTATACCCTGAGAAAACCATAATTCAAAAAGAATCATGTACCACAATGTTCACTGCAGCTCTATTTACAATACCCAGGACATGGAAGCCACCTAAGTGTCCATCGACAGATGAATGGATAAAGAAGATGGGGTACATAATGTACCATTACTCAGCCATAAAAAGAAACGAAATTGAGTTATTTGTAGTGAGGTGGATGGACCTAGAGTCTGTCATACAGAGTGAAGTAAGTCAAAGAGAAAAACAAATAACCTATGCTAACACATATATGTGGAATCTAAGAAAAAAAATGGTTCTGCAGAACCTAGGGGCAGGGCAGGAATAAAGACGCAGACGTAGAGAATGGACTTGAGGACACGGGGAGGGGGAAGGGTAAGGGTAAGCTGGGACGAAGTGAGAGTGGCATGGACATATATACACTACCAAATGTAAAACAGATAGCTAGTGGGAAGCAGCCACATAGCACAGGGAGATCAGCTCGGTGCTTCGTGACCCCCTAGAGGGGTGGGATGGGGGGGTGGGAGGGAGGCTCAAGAGGGAGGGGATATGGGGATGTATGTATATGTATAGCTGATTCACTTTGTTATAAAGCAGAAACTAACACACCATTGTAAAGCAATTATACTCCAATAAAGATGTTATTTTTTAAAAAGTAGGTATAATTTTAGACATTTAGCCAAAAAAAAAAAAAGTACCATCTTGGAAAAGACAGTGCCTTGAATGCACCGCGTAAGATGACCTCAGCGTTCGTTGGGGCATGCGGTGAAGCCGCGTCAGGATGCCGTCTCACTCTCACCCGTCAGGCGACAGAGAAAACCACGGACAGTGACGAGTGCTGGCCAGGCTGTGGAGTCCCAGTCACACGCGGGCAGAGCTGCGTTTGCCGTGACTGCTTGGAAATCAGCCGGGTGTCCCCTCTTAAAGTTGAGGGTGGACCCTGTGACCCAGCAGTTCACCTCCTACATGGAACCCAGAGAAAGTGTTGTCTTAGGTCCTACGTGTTGAGGATAGGAATGTGTACAACAGCACTGTTTGTAAATGGGGGGAAAAGGACGGGGCTTCTGGGAAGAACCCACGCGATTGTGAGCAAGAAGATAGATGACTGATTTCGGGCATATTCATCGGCTGGGATACTGTGCAGCAGGGAAATCGCGATGATGAGCTTGAGAAGCAAAATGTAAAGTAAAAAAGAGCTTCAGAAGAAATAGATTTTGTACATTTATATAAAGTTCTAAATCGTGCAGAACTAAGCAGTGCATTATCATAGATCTCTACATACGTAGTAAAACTATAAAGAAAATGAAGGAATAGTAAGCCCAGAATTGAGGCAGTGCTAACTGCTGGAGCAAGGAAGGGGAGCACAGAAGTCTTAGGAATATTTTATTTCTTAAACTGATTGATAGGCTTATGGTTGATAAATTGGTCATTCTGTAGAATATAGGAGTATATTCTTGGTCTGTAGAACGTACCCTACATGTTAAAAGGCTGTTTTGGCTGCCGTGTATGGGGTAGAGAGGGGTTGGGGGACCAGCTGGAAAGTTATTCCCGCGTCGGGACAGCGCTGCTGGCAGCCCTGGCGGGGGTGGGGGGGTGTCGGGCGGGTTCGGGGACGGTGTGGACCTTGCTGGGCTGTGCCCTCACCTGGCCAGCATCCCTGGGGGCTGAGCACCCCTCAGGAGCAGCTAGGTGACACTGTGAGGTTAGGTACAAGGAGGAAGAGGCGGCTGGGCGCGCAGAGGAGGGCCAGAGGCTCAGGAGCCCACAGACCCACTTGGTGCTGGTGATCCATAAGCGGGAGGGGCGGCCCCTGCGGTGGGAAGGGGTGGCTTCGGTGCAACAGGAAGATGGGAGGGGCGCAGAGGTGAAGGGTTTAGTCTGAGGTGAGGATGCTGTTGGATCCATGGGTCTGAAGGCCAGGAAACAGATCCTGGCGGGAGCCCCGTAGATTTGGGAGGCGTTCACCTACAGAGAGGACGCTGTGAGCTATTGAGGGGCACAGCGCCCCGAGCAAGAGGCGGCACACCCGAGTCAGCCGGTGTCGGCGGGGAAGGTCTTCCGAGTGAAATAGCTTCTCCTCAAACACCAGCAGAAACTGAGACTTTAAACGTGTTTTCTGTTTCTGCCGCGACTACAGCGTAACGCTGTGCCCTTTTCTGTTAATTCAGGGTTACATTGTGCTACGTGGCTTGGACCGTCAGCTGTAGGACATTTATCGCGGATGTGTGTTGTGGGTTCCCAAAGAACAGACTGATAGATAAGCTTTCATCAGACAACTCACATGCGATCCGCGGGCTTCCCGTCTTGAAACTGCTCAAGTTTTCGAGCAGATTCTTAAGCTGGTGTTGCCGCTGTCATGATGATATGTGCAAAGGACAGTGGCTGCTAGTTGACCAGTTGGGGGTTGGAGTGCAGTCAGGGGCGACCCGGTCGTTTGTCCAGTGTGCTCACCCGGGTCAACGTTCGTTCACGCGCCGCTCCCTGACCCCGGAGGGCTGAGCCCGCAGAGGGGAGGGAGCGGGAGAGGCTGGGGGCAGCCCGGCCGAGTGGGCTTGCCCTGTGGTGTTTCCCTTTGGTTGGTTTTTCAAGAGTCTGAAAAAGAAGAAAGGTAACAAAAACACTCGCCGCCAGAGGACGTCATTGCTCCCTACGGTTGGGGTGTGCTACCGCTAGAGGTTATTTTCTCTCTTGCTCACTGAAGAACTTCTTTCTTCAAAATATATATGTGAGGGCTTCCCTGGTGGCGCAGTG
Source organism: Physeter macrocephalus (assembly GCF_002837175.3). Classification (NCBI taxonomy): domain Eukaryota; kingdom Metazoa; phylum Chordata; class Mammalia; order Artiodactyla; family Physeteridae; genus Physeter; species Physeter macrocephalus. The sequence continues at coordinate 2,942,064 of NC_041226.1, read as the reverse complement.
GTTGAGAGTCCGCCTGCCGATGCAGGGGACACGGGTTCGTGCCCCGGTCCGGGAAGATCCCACGTGCCGCGGAGCGGCTGGGCCCGTGAGCCATGGCCGCTGAGCCTGCGCGTCTGGAGCCTGTGCTCCGCAACGGGAGAGGCCACAGCAGTGAGAGGCCCGCGTACCACACACATACATACACACACACACACACACACACACACTCTCTCTATATATATGCTCCGCAACGGGAGAGGCCACAGCAGTGAGAGGCCCGCGTACCGCACACATACATACACACACACACACACTCTATATATATATATATATGTGTGAGTGTGTATAGAGATCCATGCAGATACCCAACATGCGTGCATTCAAGCACATGAAGAATTACGGTTTTATAGCTTTAATTTTGAATGTATATTTCAAAGCTTTTCATAGGAGATGTCACAAGTTCAGTTCATAATAAAATTGTATCAGCTTATTGACTTTATGTGGCATCAGGCATTAATGAGTTTATTTTAAAAGCTCTAATTTTAGATTAACTGATAAAACACTAAGATAAGGAAATATTTTCTATTAAATGATTGCTACTATCTAGATTAAAATGGCAATCAGATGTTTTCTTATTAGTTATTTTTAAAGAAAGCCTGGTGAGAGAAAGCTTTGATCACGTGGGAGCCTTTATATAGAAATAAGAGGTCTGCTTTTGACCTTTGGCTATTCTTACCTCACACTTGCTCAGATGTTGGTTCAAAGAATGGCATAAAGGTCTCTTTTTTTCAATGTGTAAAAAAAAAAAAAAATACTGTCTATTAAACAGTAGAACTAGACCCCAAGGTGGTTAAAAGTTCATCATTTTCTCTCCAGAGAATTCAACTTAAATTATTTGGTAGAAATTCTCATTTCTCCTATTTAGCTCTTTTTCCCCCTGGGGAAGAAGTTACATTTCCTCCTATTCTTATGCCCTGGCTCTTGAACAAATGAAAAAAGTCTCCTGGGAGGTAAAGGCATGCCCAGGTGGCACAGTTTGGAGTATCTGACGTTGCTAAGCAAATGTTCGATTGAACAAAACAATTTTTTTTTCTCTATCTTAAGTACAAAGACCATATGGCACATATCTAGAAAAACCTAAGTGGTTAATTGCATGTTAAATTCCTTTTCTCTTTTGGCTGCATAAACAACTGAGAAAATATTTACCTTCTCTGTCGTGCTAGATTTATTTATGACTTTGTAACTAAAACACAGAAGTGTTATAAATTGAAACTTTAATCTCACAATTGACTCACTTTCTAAAAATTTATGTGGTTTCAGTTTGTGGACAGCTGCAACTCTAGATTTCACTGATTTAAAACATGAGGAAATTATGTGACTACCCGGTTGTTTTTATAATGTAGTTCTTTGAGCCAAGTCACCGACTGTCATTTTCATTTTGGTCTTCATGAATAGTGCTATGCTTTTTTTTTTTTTTTTTTGCCTGCAAATTCACATAGAAGTCACATAGGCTAGATAGAATGAAATTTAAAAATCCAGGATATTCATTTGTTCTTTACCAGGTAGACTTTGCGTTTTAAATAATACACGTGTGTCTTGTAGATTTGATGCTGTTTACATTTCCAGAAGCTTCTGCCCTAGTGGTCGTCTGAGTGAGTCCCGTTCTTTTTTTTTTTTTTTTTTTTGCGGTACGCGGGCCTCTCACCGTTGTGGCCTCTCCCGTCGCGGAGCACAGGCTCCGGACGCGCAGGCTCAGCCCGCGGCACGCGGGCTCCTCCCGGACCGGGGCGCGAACCCGCGCCCCCCGCATCGGCAGGCGGGCTCTCAGCCGCCGCGCCACCAGGGAAGCCCTGGGTCCCGTTCTTGTCCATGGTGAGCATGGGCAGGCTGCGGGCAGCTCGGGGCCCAGGGGGCTTGTCCTGGTGTCTTTTTCTCCCTGCGCCCTGGGACTCGGGGCAGCTGCAGCCCCCGTAAGAGGCCTCCAGTTGAGTGATGCTGCTAATCGTACATCTTCAGTGTGTTTGAGTCACAGGCGGGCATGTGACCCAAAGTCAGAAGGCGTGAAAGGGCTTGCAGCTGCTCTCCCTCCCACTCCGGCCCCGTCCCCTGAGACACCCTGTGTCACGTTGTTCTCCCACACGCACCTGAAGATGGAACCACCTCCCACAGACGCAGAGATGCGTCTCATCTGCCTCTGCTCCGGGTGGGCCAGCCTTACACGGGGCAGTTAGTGAGGAGCCCTTGTCTTCTGCAGCGAGACCTTTTCTCAGTGCGCCCTGGAAACCCTTCGGGGGTGGGTCTTCCCGCCGCGGTCCTGCGGGTCCTGCACCCTGGCCTCAGGCTGCGGCGCGCCCCCTGCCCCTGTCCGGAGCCCCCTTCTCTTCTCCACGCTCACCTCCCCGGAAAGCCTGCTTCTCCAGACCCCGTCCTTCCTCCGTCGCACAGTCTCACAGAGAGCAGGTCTGCCCTCCCTGTCCTTCACCCCAGGTTCTCATTTCTTGATGTCATTTGACTAATTCCTGTCGTCCCAATGGGAGTGAAATTCCCTAAGAGCAAGGCCCATTCTCATTTATTCACCGCTTCTCCAGGGCCCCGCACGGTATGCAAGGTACACGCCCAGCAAGTATTTATTGAAGATTTTTTTTAACCTTTTTATTGGACATAACTTACAAACAGTGCACAAATCCTGATGTACAGCTCCATGGATTTTTATGTACGTACAGACCTTTGTAACCACCACCCAGGTCAGGAGACCAACATTTCCAGGACCTCAGAAGGCACTGAACCCCTCAGTCGATGCACCTTCCCCACGAGGTAACCCCTAGCTCTGCCTGTTTGGCCTCGTGCAAGGGCTGTTGTACGGTTTGTACTCCTGGGTCCTTGGTGACCCAGGTGAGAACAGTCCCGGTAGAGCCGTGAGAGTGAAGGCCCAGTGAGTGCGGGTCAGGAGAGGACGGAGGGAAGGGACTTGGGGATGCTCTGGTGGTTTCCTGCACGGGGAGAGGAATGGGGCTTGGAGGGGGCGTGGGACGGAGAGGCTGTTTCTCTGTTGGATTTCATTTTGTTTTTTAAGGAGAGAAATGACATGCAGAGGCTGGCGGGAAGGATCTGCAGAGACTGACAAGTAACGCTGCCCGAGAGTGATGGGGAGGTGGCCGGGGGTGGGTCTTCCACAGACGCGCAGGGTCAGCCTCGCCGGCGCTCGCACAGTCAGGTGCGGGGCACGCGGGAAGAGGCCGGCCCGGAGGGGCCATGGTGGACGTTCCCTTCGGGCTGCTTTGTTCTGTGGTTCAGGACGCGGGCGTTAGGGAGTGAGTGGGAACATGGCGCTGCTAGCTCCTGAGATGGTGTTAGGGGCCCTGGGCCCACGGGAGGCAGGCGAGGCCCGCCGGGCCACGGGCGCGACCGTGGGGGCTCAGGCGCCACGCTCTGGCCAGAGCTGTGGCTCTGCCACGTGGGTCCAGTGGCACGGGAGGAGGTGGTGGCCTTGGAGTGTGCAGGTCTGTCCTGATGACCCACCGTGGGCTTGCCGGGCAGAGAGAACATGAGTCCCGGGGCTGCGGCCTGTGCGCAGGTGGCGGGCTCAGCGGGTCCCGAGTCCCGGCGGGGTCTGGGACCGGCTCCTAGAGTGAGGGAAGGGCCTCGGGGACAGCGATGGCGCAGGTGTAACCGTGGGCGCGAGACAGGAGTTGGGGCCGAGGACGGTGTCCCCCAAGGAGAGGAAGAAGGGAAGGAGTCAGGAGGCCAGAGCGCCGTGAGCTTCCTGTCGCTGCCGTCCCACGTCTTTGTGCATTTAGTGGCTTCAGGCAGCACAGGCGTTTCTCCTCTCACGGTTCTGGAGGTCGGGAGGCCGAAGCGAGCCATGGGCTAACGTCACTGTGCCGGCAGGCGGCCCCTGGGGGCCCGGGGAGGCTCACCCCTGCACCGGCTGCTCCTGGAGGCCGCCCGGCTCCCGGCTCCACCTCGCCGCCCGCTCGCGTCGCCTCCACCCTTGACCTGCCGGCTTCCCTCCTGCGGGGACGCGGGCGGTGGCATTCGGGGGCCACCCACGTCACCGGGGTGTTCCCGCGGCGCCCTGTGGGGGGCAGCCGCAGGTTCTGAGGCCGGGGGAGGGGCGTTTAAGGACTCGCTGTGCGGTCGCTGGCGTCCTCAGCACGGCGACAGGAGCGGCCTTGGCGAGAGCGAAGATGAGGCAGAAGTGAGAGCCTCCGGGAAGGAAGGAGTGGCCGCAGCCGCGGGAGCGGGGAGCTGGGCGGCACCGCGGCCCCCCGTCCAGGCCGGGACCCGGGGGAGGGGCCGAGACCCGGGGAGAGCCAGGCTCCTGTTGCAGCAGAAGAGCGGAGGGGGCCGTCAAGGGGGCAGGTGAAAATACAGGTAGTTTTGCTCCCGACCAGGTTTCCGAGAGCTCAGTGGAGAGTGGGCGGGAGAAGGTGGGACCCCCGGAGGGGGCGTCAGGCGGCCCCCGAGCCAACAGGGCGGTGGCGGTGATGGGGCGGGTAACCCTGTGGGCGCAGAGACCTGGGTGCGCCTGCCCGCTGCTCTGTCCTCACAGTAAATTCCTCCGAGTGGGACTGCTGGGCTGCGGGTCACGCACGGTTTATTTCGCGCACACGTGCAAAGTTAAAGTCCAGGTAGCCTTCCCTTGACAGTTTGATAGGCCACAAATGCTGTAACTTATTTTTACTTGTAATTCTTTTATTACCAGTAAAACCAACATCTTCCCCTATGACATTTTTCCATCTGTATGGAAGTTAGGGGGTGAATTGCCTATTTTTGTCATTTTCCCATGTTTAGGTCCATCTTTTTGTTACTGATTTTTATAGGAATGTTAACCTTTTATCTTTTTTGTTGTAAATATTGCCCACATCTTGTTATGCAGCTTTCAACTTCCTTTGTAATTTTTTTGTTTTTTTTTTTTAACATTCAGTAGGTTTTATTGTCAGTTTGCTTGATGGTGGTGATTGTTGTTTTTAGTTAAATCTATCGGGCTTTTCTCTGAGTTTCCTGTCACGCTTAAAAATAACTTGCTAGCCTGAGAATATTTAAATTTTTGCCAGTATCTTCTTCTAGACTCTTGTGGTTTTATTTTTTACTTTTAAATCTTTGTTTATTTAAGCTGCTAGTGGTGTAAGGTATGAGATTCGGAACCAGCTTTACTTTTTCTAATTGGTTTTTGAAAAACCCACTTTCCCCACTGATTTGAAAAGGCCTCCTTTATGAGATGCTGAGTTGTTTGTTTGTTTGTTTTTGCGGTTCGCGGGCCTCTCACCGCTGCAGCCTCTCCCGTTGCAGAGCACAGGCTCTGGACGCACAGGCCCAGTGGCCACGGCCCACGGGCCCAGCCGCCCCGCGGCACGTGGGATCCTCCCGGACCGAGGCACGAACCCGCGTCCCCCGCATCAGCAGGTGGACCCGCAACCACTGTGCCACCAGGGTAGCCCGAGATGCTGAGTTTTGTATACAAGACTTGTGTCTGAGCTTCCGTTTCAGGGCTCCTGCTGAGGCTGGATAATCATTTGTGAAGTTTTTTGTTGATTATCAGGGTTTTTTTTGTTTTAGTTTTTTTTACACAGATGCCTTACTCTGTTATGGATCTGCTTATTCCTATCACACCGTTTTATATTTACTGGTCTTCTTCTTAGAAGTGCCTCATAACATCTTGTTAAATGTATTCCTGTTGTATGACTTTTTTTTCCTTTTTTTTTTTTGCTGTTTTGAATGGGTTTGTTAGTCCCTCTTTCCCACTTCCTCTAGCTGTTTATCATTGGCACATAGAAAGTTATTTATTTTAGTTTGTTGATTTTGTGGCTGGCGTTCTTAATGAACGCCTACTGTTTCTGATACATATTCACAGGATTTTGGAGGTTTTCCAGATACCGCTCTCTCTCTCTAAATATGTATTTACGTATATAGATGAAACCTCACAACATGTATAAATAATGTTTTGCTGCCCCTTTTCAGTATTTCTGTGACCCTGGTGTCCTTCACTGGCCCAGTGGCTTGAACTTTCCCAATCGCGCCAAGTAATACTAGGGGCGTTGGGCATCCTGGTTGTGTTCACGGTCTCAGTGGCATATTTCTGGTTGATTTGAAAGCGAGCCAGCACGTGTGTTTGAGGCTATTCCTGGATCAAGAGTGTGTATTCAGATTATGAAGGCAGGAGTGAGGCAGTGAGGTGTGGACACAGGCAGGGAGGCTGGAGTTCTTGGGGGCGGGGTGGGGGGGATGAGCAACAGAGGCTCCCCCAAGGGTGAGGTCACCCCACGTGGTGGGTGATGCAGGCGTGATGCTTGTATGGACCTCTAGGCTCAGACGCCCGCTCGGGGGCCTCAGATGCTCCTCTGTGATGCTGAGCTCTGACCTGTGTGGTTATTGTGGAGAGGGAGCGAGATCATGCATGTCAGAAGCGCTTAGCCCAGTGCCTGGCACGTATTGAACACACAGCAAATGTTCAGTATCAGTGCTCTTACTCTTCTTGTCGGTGTAATACATGATTATTGAAAGGGGGGATTTCAGTGGTACAAATGGTGTGCGGGAAAGATGATTTCCTCAGCTGCACGTAGGATGGCTGAGAGCAGAGCAAGCTAACACATTAAAGCAGATGGACGACATCCCTGTGCGTTCGGCATTGTGCGGGCAGGATGCTGAGGCTGATCCCTGCTCCGCAAGGACAGCCGTGGCCAGGCCACCTGAGCCCCTGGAGTAGTGCGCCCACGGCCACGTGCTCCAGCACTGTTTCCCCGACCAGGTTGTTCATGTGTGAGAATAGTTTACCTTGGCGTCGTTTACATCTCGATTTGTAATGTATTTAATTAATAATTATGAAAGCAAGCACCCAGCTAGTTGCTTTATTTAATATACTTTCTTTTCAGGTCCCTAACTAAGCGATGACGTAATCATTCTTTTCACACGTGTATATTTTTCAAGTCTCAGGGAAGCTTTGAAATACTTGCTGATTTATGGAGAGTAAAAAGTGAACCAGACTTTCTCAGAACATTTAGAAAAATTCAGACACTTAAAAGCTAAAATCAAACAATATTTGAAATGATTTATACAATTTCAGCAATAACTTTTTTCTACTTAAGCCAGCGTACAGTCTAAACAGCCCTTTCACGCTCAGTCCTTTAAATGAAAACAATGGAGGTCTATAAATCAAATGATCGTTTACATTTATCTCATAACACTTTTTCTAACTCGTCTTCCCTCTTAAAACTTAGTATATCCTCCAGAAATTTGAACCAGTCCTATGTGGAGTTTAAATTAAAGTGAATAAGTAAATACATAAGAAGATCTTGGAGAATAATATCCGGCCACAGCTTAGTTTAGAAAAGCACGGTATCGCGAGAAAGCAGCGTGACAGCAAGTGCTGCCGCGCGGGCTCGTTTGAAACGAGGGAACCACTGTAGGTGGTTGGTCTTGGGGGTGAGCGAGTAACCAACCCGTCTGTCACTGGGGGAACCACGGCCGCTGGTCCTGGGAGGACCCACAACACTTCGTCCTGATGATTTCTGATAACGTCGTATTTGAAACAGTTTACTCGTTAAGTTGCAGACATCACTCCCAGGTACCTCCCCCCGCCTCCCCGGTGATGATGTTCAGTGCCAGCGTGGTCCATCGTCCAGTCCGGGAAGCGACGTTGGTACGGCCCTTACTCGGTAACCTGAGTTACTTTCACGTCTTCATTTGCTCTTTGTGGTCGCTCCTGAAATTGACTGTCGTTCATTTTCCAGGGTGGTGCACCTCAGAACGCTTACAGCTCATGAGCCTAATCTATAACCTACAGCTCTTTCTGTTCAGTTTAGAGGATGACCAGGCTTCATGATCACCCTGGAGACAGGACAGTAGAAGCAGGATCAGGAGAGGCTGGCCCATCATCCGAGAGCCTGCTTTCTAATCACTAGAGTGTCGAGCAGAGTGCTGTGGAGAGGGGCTCTTTATCTCTTCGTCATCTGCTTCCCTGTTGCGGGAAATCCACTATCTTAAGATCACCCGTCTTAAGCTTTTTCACGTGTTGTTATATCCTTGGCATCTCTCTGTACTTACAGTAGCACTGATTTTCTTATCAATGTCCTTGAACTGTTAACTTTACATTGACTTTCAAGCATTCTGACCAAACCCACAATACAAAATGCGTTACGTTGTGGTCCTTTATAGAAATGTTTATGTACGTTTAGGTATGTAAAATTGAAACAAAAGTACCACGGACTAAAAGTTACTCTAACTGTGTGCACTGTACTCTAGTATTTTCCCTTTTTAAAAAATTTTTTAAATGCTCATTACAACCTGTTGTATTGGTTTCACAAACCAGTGTAGAAAATGGCCTCGCTGTCTGAAGAACACCATGTTAACTGATCTTGTCCCATTCTTTCGCTTCTTCTACCCTTCTTTCCCAAATCAACCAGAAGACCTTTTCAGAGAGACGCTTTACAGCTGTAAGTCATTTAGAAATAAACTAGGACTCCCACTTGGTCCCAGCCCCGCCGTTTCTCCTCATGTGGTACTTCATTTGACAGACATTGTCTTTTAGCAGAGATGTGTGTGTGTATAAGATAGTGTGAAAAATGACATGATGCAGTCTGGGATGCCCTACTGTAGAGCGGGGAGTGTTCGGGTTTGCCTCAGGGAGTACGAAATAACCTCTTACCAGGGCTTGGTCCCTTCCGGTTCAGATTCTGGCCCAGCTGAGCCAGGGCAGGAGGAGGGGAAGAGGGCCAGGTGGCGTGTGGCAGGAGGAGAGGTCTGAACTTTGTGAGCGGAGCAGGGACGTGAGCAGATATGAACAGAAGGGAAACGTTACGGTTTCAGTACAGACGATGAGGTGGGGGGTACAGAGATTGAAGGCAGGGAGAAAAGAATCTATCCAAGTAACAGAGAAAACAAATATAAAAACGTAGTGAATTTACCATATACTTAGACACATCCATTTTTATTTGTAAAAATGATCTACTTGATCATCTTGATAATATTTCATTCTCTCCTATCTCAGCAATGCATTCACAAAATCTTTTTACAAAATATATTTTTGTCCAGCATTTCAGTTGTTTCATTCAGGAGGGTTGTTCGAAATACCACGTTCATCGTGCAGCAAAATTGAGGTCCCTCCGTCAAGTTTCTCTTTCTTTCCTTCAGGTCTTCCTGTTGTGCTTTTGTTTAATGTTATATTGGGAGATTGCCTTCATTTTTTTTTTTCTTCCTACTGTTTTTGGCTTGGTTGGTTTTAGTTTTGATTTTCGTGATTATGTTTTTATTGCCGGTAGCTGATGCTTCTTTTTTCTTTTTCATTGCATCTTGATCTTGTTTAATGAATGCAACTTTTTTTTGGTTACAAAAATAAATGCACATAGATCCTGCCCTAAAGCGCTTACAGTCCAGGCAAGAGATGATGAGTTTCTAAATCTGGGCATTGACAGTAGGCATGTATATAAGGGAAAAAAATAAGAAATGTATTGAGATAAAATTGTCAGGACTTGAGGATTGATCAGTACCTGGGGATAAGGAATCAAGGGTCAGTGCTGATTCTCAATCTGATAAAGAGCATCTAGGAAAAACCCACAGCTAACATTCTACTCAGTGGTCAAAGACTGAAAGCTTTCCCCTAAGATAGGAGTAAGACAACATTGTCTGCCTTCTATTCAATATTGTATTATAGGTTTTAACCAGAGCAATTAGGCAAGAAAAAGAAATAAAAGACATTCAGACTGGAAAGGAGGGAGTAAAGTTATCTGTATTGTGAAGTAAATTAGCTCTGTTGTGAGTGACATGATCTTGTACATAGAAAATCCAAAGGAATTCACAAAAATCTATTCGAGCTAAAAAACAGGTTCAGTAAGGTTGTAGGATATAAGATCAATAACAAAAATCAGCTGTATTTCTGTACTCCAGCAATAAAACCCCCCAAATTAAGAAAACAGTTCAATTTACAATAGCATCAAAGATAAATTGATTTTTAGGAATAAATTTAACAAAAAAGTTTAACACTTGTATACTGAAAACCATAAAATATCATTGAAAGAAATTAAAGAAGACCCAAATAAATGAAAAGATGTCTTGCATTCATGGATTAGAAGACTTACTGATTCAGATGGTAAAACTCTCCCAATTGACCTGCAGATTCAAGACAATCACTATTGAAATCTCAGCTGCCTTTTTTGCAGAAACTGACAAGCTGATTATAAGATTCATATGGAAATGCAGAGGACCCAGAGTAGCCAAAACAGTCCTGAAAAAGAAGAGAAAAATTGGAGGACTCACATTTCCTAATTTCAAAACTTACTACAAAGCAGTGGTCATCAAGACTGGAATTTCAAGAGTCAAGTCACCAAAATGGTGATGTAGGAGATCCCAGTCTCAGTCCCCCACAGAGCTCAACAGTTAGCTATCCCTGAGCAAAAACATCTCTGGGAGAGTCCTAGAGTCCACTTAAGAAATTTCAGAAACAGTGAAATAAAAAGCCTTAGAATAACCTCACAAGACAAGAAGGGAGCAGCTGCACGTTGCTGCATCCTGCCAGCCCCCTGCCAGCCCCACTCGACGTCTGGAGGGAGCTTCCCCGCCAGACAGCGTGCACCTCACTGGGAAAGGAGGGGAGGAGAGGTGACCAGCCTCCGCAGCCTTTCAGACACATGCAAAGGTCCACTTCAGTTTCACCCACCCCAGACCAGCAAAGGTGAGATGTACAGAGATGGCGAGGAACCAGGAGGAGAAGCAGGGGCCGCCAACAGCATCTGTGTCGCAGGAGTGATGGCGGATCGCAGACCTGCTCTGCAGACAAACCCAGCACGTTCTGCCACCAAAGAAACCAACGGGCAGCGCAGCGCAGACCCCTGTAGGTTTCGCCAGTGTCCTCCCACAGGTCACATGTGCCCTGACACCTGAGTCCCTCCACTTCCTCTCTGACCCCTCCTGGTGGAGCCTGGGAACTGCACCTCAGGCCTCTGCAGCTACATGAGTGCGAGACGCCAGCCTAGACCCCTGGGGCTGACCTCCACTGCCATGTGTGCCTCAGGGCTCAGTAACTGACCCCAAAGAAATGGAGATCCAGGAACTGTCCAACAGAGAACTCAAAATAATTGTTCTAATGATACTCAGAGAACTAAAAGAGAGCACAGAATAACAATGATATAGAGGAAAACAATATAAGAGCAAAATGAAAAGTTCAACAAAGAGAGAACGTAACTGGAGAATTCAGTAGAGAGCTTCAACAGCAGACTTGACCAAGTGGGAGAAAGAATCAACAGAAGACAGATCAATCGAAATTATCCAGTCAGAGGACCAAAAAGTAAAAAGAGTAAAAAAAAAAAACTGAAGAAATCCTACAGACTTAATGGGACACCATCAAGAGAAGTAATGTCGTTATCATTGGAGTCCCTGAAGGAGAAGAGAGGAGGAGAAGGGGTAGAAAGCTTATTTAAAGAACTAATGGCTGAGAACTTCCCAGTCCTGGGGAGTGATCTGGATATCCCAAGTGCATGAAGCTAATAGGCCACCCTGAAATTTCAATCCAAAACAATCTTCTCCAAGATGCATAATAATAAAACTGTCTAAAATCAAAGACAAAAGAATTTTTAAAGCTACAAGAGAAAAAATTCTTTGATACACAGAAATCAACCCCATAAGGCTATCAGCAGTCTTCTCAATAGAGACCTTACAGGCAAGGAGAGAATGGGATGAATATTCCAAGTGCTAAAAGAAACTGCCAACTAAGAATACTTTACCCAGCAAAGTTGTCCTTCAGAAATGAAGGTGAGATGAAGACTTTCCCTAATAAACAAGAGCTGAAGGAATTCATCACCACTAAATCTGCCTTGCTTGCATCACTAAACCTGAAAGGAATTCTTCAAGCTGAAATGAAATAAGGCTAATTAGTAACATAAAAACATACAACATATCGGTAAAGACAAGCATATGATCAGGTTCAGAATACTCAATATTGTAACATGGTGTTAACTCGAGTATAAAGGTTAGAAGACAGAAGTATTAAAAATAGCTCTTGGGCTTCCCTGGTGGCGCAGTGGTTGAGAGTCCGCCTGCCGATGCAGGGGACACGGGTTCGTGCCCCGCTCTGGTTCGTGCCCCGGTCTGGGAAGATCCCACATGCCGCAGAGCGGCTGGGCCCGTGAGCCATGGCCGCTGAGCCTGTGCGTCCAGAGCCTGTGCTCCACAACGGGAGAGGCCACAGCAGCGAGAGGCCCGTGTACCGCAAAAACCAAAAAGCTGTTGCTATGGTAATTTATTAATAGATACACTATATAAAAAGATGTAAATTCTGACATCAAAAACATATAAGAAAAGGAGTAAAAGAAGGGTAAGTGTTTTTATGTGATCAAAGTTAAATTGTTCTCAGTGTAAAATAGACAGTTATATCTATAACATGTTTTATGTAAACCTTATGGTAACCATAAAGTATAAACCTACAGTAGATTCAGAAAAGATAAAGAGAAGGAGATCAAAGCGTACCGCTATGGAAAATCATCAAGTTACAAAGGAAGTTAATCAGAAAAGGAATAAGGAAACTACAAGTGAGCCAGAAAAACAATTAATAAGATGGCATGAAAAAGTCCTTACCAATCAATAATTACTCTAAATGTAAATGGACTGAATGCTCCAATCAAAAGGCATAGAGTGTCTGGAGGATTAAAAAAATAAAACCCAACAATAAGCTGCCTACAAAAGACTCACTTCAGCTTTTAAGGACACAGACTCAAAGTGAAAGGATGGGAAAAGACGTTTATTCAAATGGAAAACAAAAGATAGTATGGGTGGGGCTTCCCTGGTGGCGCAGTGGTTGAGAGTCCGCCTGCCGATGCAGGGGACGCGGGTTCGTGCCCCGGTCCGGGAGGATCCCACATGCCGTGGAGCGGCTGGGCCCGTGAGCCACGGCCGCTGAGCCTGCGTGTCCGGAGCCTGTGCTCCGCAATGGGAGAGGCCACAGCAGTGAGAGGCCCGTGTACCGCAAAAAAAAAAAAAAAAAAGAGGGAGTATGGGTAGCTATACTTACATCACACGGAAGAGACTTTGAGCCAAAAATGGTAACGAGACAAAGAAGGTTATTACATAATGATAAAGCAGTCAATTCATCAAGAAAATATAACAGTCATAAATATATATGCACCTAACATCAGAGCACCTAACTATATTAAACAGATACTAACAGATCTGAAGGAAGAAATAGACAACCTTATACTAGGGGACTTCAGTATCCCAGTTTCAGCAATGGATAGATCATTCAGACAGAAAATCAACAGGAAAACGCTGGACTTGAGCCATGTTTTATACAGATGGACCTGACAAACACAGAACATTCCACTGAACAGCAGCAAGGTACGCATTCTTCTCAAGTGCACGTGCAACATTCTCCAGCATAGACAATATGATAGGTCACAAAACAAGTCTTAGCAAATATAAGAAGACTGAAATCATACCAGCTATCGTTTCTGACCAAAATGCCATAAAACTAGAAATCAGTAACAGGCGGAAAGCTGGAAATTGCACAGATATGTGGAAATTAAACAACATACTCCTGGAAAACCAACAGGTCAAAGAAATAAAAAGAAAAAATTTAAAATATCTTGAAACAAAAATGGAAGCAAAACATATCAAAAATTATGGGATGCTGCAAAAGTGGTTCTAAGTGGGAAGGTTATAGCCATAAACACCTACATTTAAGAAAAAAGAAATACCTCAAATAAACAACCTGACTATAAACCTCAAGGAACTAGAGGAAGAAGAACAAAAAAAGAAAACAAAATTAAACTCAGAGTTAGCAGAAGAAAGGAAATAACAAAGATGGGAGAGAAATAAATGAAATAGAGACTAAAAAGACAGTAGAAAAGATCAGTGAAACTAAGAGCTGGTTTTTTGAAAAGAAAAACAAAACAGACAACTGTTAGCTACACTTAACCAAGAAAAAGCGAGAACTCAAATAATACTACAAATGAAAGAGGAGACGTTACAATTGATGATACAAAAATACAAAGGATTGTAAGAAGACCATAACAATTACACACACAGACTGGACCACCCAGAAGAAATGGATAAATTCCTAGAAACATACAATCTATCAAAATCGAATCAGGAAGAAATAGGAAATCTGAACAGACCAGTTACTAGTTAGTAAGGGCATTGAATCAGGCATCAAAATTCTCCCAACAAACAAAAGCTTAGGACCAGATGGCTTCACTGTGAATTCTGCCAAACATTTGAAGAAAAAAATACCAATACTTCTCAAACTCTTACAAAAACAGAAAAGAAGGGAACACTTTGCGAATTAATTTTACAAGACCAGCATTACTCTGATGCCAAAGCCAGACAAGGACACAAGGAAGGAAAGTTAGAGACCAGTGTTCCTGATGAACATAGAAGCAAAAATCCTCAACAAAATATTAACAAACCAAATTCAACAGCACGTTAAAAGGACCACACACCATGATCAAGTGGAATTTATTCCAAGGATGCAAGGATGATTTAACGTCTGCAAATCAATCAGTGTAATCACCATATTAACACAATGAAGGATAAAAATTACATGATCATCTCCATAGGTGTGATGATTTGTGACCTTGGATAAGGCAGTGGTTTCTTAGATTTGACAGCTAAAGCGCAAACCAAAAAGACCAAAAAACCAAAAAGATAATTTGGAATCATCAAAATTTAAAAATTTGTACTCAAAGGACAGCATCAGGAAAGGGAAACAACAACTCAGAATGGGAGAATAGATATCTAATGGGTATTAATCTCCAAGAATACATAAAGAACTCCTATAACTCAACAATAAAAAGACAACCCCAATTAAATATGGGCCAAGGATTTCAATAGACATTTCTCCAAAGAGGATACACAGATGGCCAATGAGCACAGGAAAAGATGCTCAACAACATTAGTCCTTAAGGAAGTGCAAAATCAAAACCACAATGAGATTGACCACTTTTTGCCCATTGGGATGGATATAATAACAAGAGACAGTAACAAGTGTTGGCAAGGATGTAGAGAAACTGGAGCCTTAATACAACTCTGGTGGGGATGCAAAGTGGTGCAGAAGGTTTGGAAAATAGTTGGGCCAGTGCTCAAAGTTAACACAGTTTCTGTATGACCCAGCAATTCCACTCCTAGGTATATATTCAGTAGAAATGAAAACATATGTCTACCCCCAAATTTGTACACTAATGTTAACAGCAGCCTTATTCGTAATAGCTAAAAAGTGGAAGCAAACCAAATGTACTTTAGTTGACGTTTGGATGAATGGATATGCAGATATTGTATATCCATGTAGTAGAATATTATTCTGCCGTAACAGGGAATGAAGTACTGGCACATACTACAACGTGGTTGACTCTTGAAAACAGTATGCTAAGTGAAAGAGGCCAAACACAAAGTGCCAGTTACTGTGTGACTCCATTTATATGAAATACTCAGAATAGGCAAATCCATAGAGACAGAAAGGAGAAGATGGTTGTCAGGGGCTGGGGGAAGGAGAGCACAGTGAGTGCTAGAGGGTAAGGGGTTTCTTTGGGGGATGATGAAAATTTGATAGCGGTCATGTTTGCACAGCTTTGTGAATATACTAAAAATCACTTAAAAAATGTAAATTTTGGGCTTCCCTGGTGGCGCAGCGGTTGCGAGTCCACCTGCCGATGCGGGGGACGCGGGTTCGTGCCCCGGTCCGGGAGGATCCCACATGCCGCGGAGCGGCTGGGCCCGTGGGCCGTGGCCGCTGAGCCTGCGCGTCCGGAGCCTGTGCTCCGCAACGGGAGAGGCCACAGCGTGAGAGGCCCGCGTAGCTGAGCCTGCGCGTCCGGAGCCTGTGCTCCGCAACGGGAGAGGCCACAGCGTGAGAGGCCCGCGTACCACAAAAAAAAAAAATAATAATAATAATGTAAATTTTATGGTGTGTGAATTTTATCTGAATTTTTAAACAGAGTGAATGCCGGCAGCCGCCGGGGAGCAGGGCAGGGCTGTGATGGGGGACACTTGGTGGGCTGTGCTCCTTCCCGCGAGGAGGACATTGCACTGCCAGGCCAGCTGGAGGTCAGCCAGCGCAGAAGGTGTGCTGGCTGTTGTGACATGGAGTGAGACTTAGTACCCTAGAGATTTAGAAGGAAGTAAAAGGCCATCAGTCCATTTCAGCCTTAAACAAGCCACTGCTCACAGCTGACCCTTTGGAAGATCACACTTTGAACTTTCAAACTCAGGAGATAGGAGAAGAAGAAAGCCTACCCGTAGCACCTATTATTATAGCGTCGTGAAGTAATGCCCGTTGATAGTGTTTTTATATGCAAGTTATAATAATACTTAGGTGTTGATTCTTTTTATCCAAACTTGTTTTGAGTTGCAGTAGTATGCACTGTTGGCATTACCCAGGTTTTCCATATGTTTCAACCACAAATAGAGCAGGGTTTGTTGGGGGTGTTTTTTTTTTGGTAAGAAATTGCTAAAAGCTGTTACATCAGGAATTTTGGACAATCTTCAGACGAGATAATCGGGGAGGACTGATGACATGTTGATTGAAAGCAGGCAGTCCTGGTAATTTCAGCGGATCAGTCACGAACTTTATTTCTGTCAGTTACTCTGTACAAAATGCAGGTAGTGACATGACCTGCAGATGACATAGCATCGTGAGCCCCGGGCTGCACTTCTGTGCTGCCGCTCAGGGAACTTCTGGCGGGGGCCCAGGGCCTGCCTTACAGGCGGGGCAGGGACCGCATGCTCCGGCGGGGAGCGCGTTCTTACCTCTCTATCACCAGGAGCATCCCCCTCAGTGAGACATATGTCTTTACTGCACACGTCTGCCTTTTGTGTTAACACATCGTAGGCAACGCAGATGAAGGTTAACAGCAGATACACTTTTTTTTTTTTTTTTTTTTGCGGTACGCGGGCCTTCCTCTGTTGTGGCCTCTCCCGTTGCGGAGCACAGGCTCCGGACACGCAGGCTCAGAGGCCACGGCTCACGGGCCCAGCCGCTCCGCGGCACGCGGGATCCTCCCAGACCGGGGCGCGAACCCGGTTCCCCTGCATCGGCAGGCGGACGCGCAACCACTGCGCCACCAGGGAAGCCCCAGATACACTTTTAATATGATGCAGAGGGATCTTTCACCGTGCGAGTTAGGAAATGAGTTTGCAAAGTAGCAGTTATTCCAACCAAGGCAGTTGGGTACATATCTTTGGTTTTGTCACTTCAGAAATTGACTGTGTGTGTGTGTATAGTCAGTACATTATTTTTTTTACCTATTTGTTGACATCTTAATAATTTCAGGGATTATTGAATCTAGTTAATTACAGAAAGAGAATCTGGACTTACAGATGTCAGTTATGTCCAAATTACAGCAGTTTGGTTCCACTTTTCCTACCTTGTTACCCGCTTTCTGTGACTGTCTCTTGAGGACACCGTGCTGGTCACAGTGTTGTCCCCGACGGCGGAGGATCAGGTCCGCGGCTGATAAATGGGGGCCCCCCCAGGCCGGCACAGCGCGGGCCTCTTCCCTACTCGCCCTCGTGCAATCCGCGCGGCAGCCCTGCCGGGCGGGCGTGATCAAGGTGAGGGTCCGGGCGTCTCACGGTGATCAGCGCCAGGCCGGGTGGCCCTTGTTTAGTGTCCGCCTCCCCGGCCGCAGTGTGGCCGTGAGGGCGGCGTCTGTGAAGGCCCCCCGTGCATGGAGAGGTGGATGGATGACTTTGGAGCCATGACACCAAAGCTCCCCACCCGCGGTGGGGAGCGTGAGCACGTGCGCACCTGTGGGTGAGGTGCCGGCCGCCGCTGCCGGTGTGGACGGCGCTGCCGGGATAGACGGCAGGGGCTCCAGGAGGTCAGGGAAGGAGGAACGGCCTCTCCAGTTTTCTCTCTGGAGACTTTGAGGGCACGATAAAACTCCTTTGGAACTGGGAGAGTATTTTGAAAATATGAAGCAAGTGTGTTTTCATCCCCCCCGTCCGTAGATCACCTTCCCCAGCCCGTCCACGAGGATGATCCGGGTGCCGACCAGAGAATAGAGGGGAGAGGGGTACCATGCTGGGGGCGGCGGTCCTGAGCCCAGGACTCTGGTCTGACACCGGGGACACACCGCGCCAGGGCCCCAACCAGCGAGAGGAGGGAGCTGGCAGCACAGCCTTCCCGCTGCCGTGAGGACGCGGCGGGCTGGGGGGAGACCTCGCGTGTCCCCCACCGTCGGCAGTGCCCCTTCATCACTGCTGGAGAAGGCCTCAAGCTGCAGTGTCATTGGAATGGAAACGGAGGGAAGTAGGGAGGGAGCCGCACAGGTTCCTGACTGCTGGCATGCAGAGTGAGGGGGGCAAGCTGGGGCTCCAAGGGAAGCTCCCGGGTCCCTGACCTGTTTGCTGCAGGAAGGTGCTGAGCCCTAGTTGACATCACATGGTTCCAGGTGTCCTCCCCTCTTTGTACCTCAGCTTGATCTCACAGGAGAGGGGCTTCCGGCTTGTAGGTTGGAGACAATAGTTACATATCTCTGAGGGTCCCTGCGAGGGGGGGAAGGCGGAGCTGCAGGAGCCTCTGCTCCCACCGGTTCGATACCGGCCCCGCCCCCGGGGTGCGGAGGCCAGGGCTGCACCCCTGCTCTTGGCTCGTCTCCCCGCCGAGGAGTTCCTGTTCTGTGTTCCCTTCTTCATGCACGAGCAGAAAGTCCCATAGTCCACGAAGGACACGCCCATCCTTTCCAGTTGGCCTCCACGGTGGCCCTGCTGCCGTTGTTGAACCGCGCAGCCACGAAGACAGTAGCAGAGTCCCTCTTCTTGTTTTTGTTTTTTTTTTTTTAATGTATGTATTATTAAGCCATTCTGACAGGTGTCAGGTGATATCTCATTGTGGTTTTGATTTGCATTTCCGTAATGATTAGCAATGTTGAGAATCTTTTTGTGTATTTGTTGGCCATTTGTTTTTCTCCTTTGGAAGAAAATGTCTTCAGATCCTCTGGCCCTGTATTAAGCAGATTGTTTGTTTTCTGTTGAGTGGTATGGATTCTTTACATATTTTAGATATTATATAATGATATCATATCATTTGTTATATGATTTGCAAATATTTTCTCCCATTCCACAGGCTGCCTTTTCATTTTGTTGATGGTTTCCTTTGCTTTACAGAAGGATTTTAGTTTGATGTTGCTCAGCTTGTTTAATTTTCCTTTGTTGCCTTTGCTTTTGGTATCAAATTGAAAAAATCACTGCCAAGGCCAATTCAAGGAGTATTTTCCTATGTTTTCCTCTTGGAGTTTTATGGATGATCCATTTTTCTAGGTTGTCCTTTTTGTTGGTGTCTAATTGTCGTGGTAGTCACCTACAATCCTTTGTATTTCTGTGGCATCAGTTGTAGTGTCTCCTCTTTCATTTCTAATTTTATTTGACTCCTTGGTGCATTTTTTTCTTAGTGAATTTAACTAAAAGTTTGTCTGTTTTGATTAACTTTTCAAAAAACCAGCTCTTAGTTTCACTGATCTTTTCTATCGTCTCTTTAGTCTGTTTCATTTATTTCTGCTCTGATTGTTATTTCCTTCCTTCTGCTGACTTTGGGTTTAATTTGTTCTTCTTTTTCTAGTTCCTTGAAAAGACTAAAGCTAAACACAGCATATTGTTGGGTCTTGTTCTTAGTTTATTCAGCCCATCTGTGTCTTTTGATTGGCGAACTGAATCCGTTTACATTTAGAGTAATTATTCATAGGTACGGACTTACTGTTGCCGTTTTGTGAGTGTGGTTTGGTTGTTTTAGTACCAACACCAGAGCTTCTGGGTTGTGTCTTGTCCTTGTGGAGGCTCCCCTTGCTCCCCTGGGCTGCCCTCCTGACCACAGAGGCTCTCTTTTTCTGTGGAAGTCCTTATTACTTGACCACGGGTTCCTTTAAAATGAAGAATCTGCCATTTTTTCCTTGAGATGTTACAGGCAAGGGGAAAAGCAATATTAAGGAGCTTTGATTAGGAAGAAAAAACCCAGCATGTCTAGTTTCCAGTTCTGTCAATTGCTTTTCACCTAATTATCTCATTTAATTTGATTAACGTTACCTTCCCATGTTTCATCTAATAAATGCATTTCCATGTGAACTGGCTACATCTTTGTTCTGCTCATGGATTTGCTTTTGATAGACACATACGGGTATTTCCAGGGGGTTTTAAATTTTGTTCTGCAGAGCTTTTTTTTTTTTTTTCAATATTTATATATAAATAGAATTGACAGTTAATGTTTTGTGTTACTATTAATTGCCTAAAGAGATCTGGTCACGTAGTTAGAAGTCATTTTTTCTTATAAGACTGGGTGTAGTCTCCTTAAAATGAGCCGTAAGTCTACCATTAGCAGAGAAAATGGTTTCTAGTTGTCATTGAGATCTCATAACATTCTCATATTGGCACTTTGCAAATTATTCAGACTTTTATGGTAACATGCAGGAGGGATTTGTGGCTGCTGTGTATTTTTATCTGTTGGAGAGCAGTGTTAACATCGTAACTATTGTTATACTTAGGATTGGTATCATTATGCTTCAGCCACATTCTTGCCGATGTCAGCACTGAGCCACCCGCATGTCCCTGAGTCCTCCCCCTGGTCCAGCAGTGTCAGCATTTTAACTTATTCTTAGTATAATACTCGCTCTTATATCAACTTGTATAGGGGCTTTCCTTTCCTTTTTAGCTGTAAAAATAGCTATGTGGTGTGTTTTGATGCGTGTTGAAGCTGACGTGATGGAAATTAATTTACAAGTTGTAGGTGTCAAGCATCAACCCAGGAATATGGCATGGGGATCTGCTGGGGGGTCAGGAATTTGAAATCAAGACGGTTGCAACTTTCCCATTTGTAGGGAGCAGTAGGTCCCATCTGAGATACTTGGGGTGTGCAGTGCAGAGAAGCAGTGACGCGGGGGCTCGGAATTTTCCAGAAAGACAGCCGGGTCTGAATCCTGTGTGATCGTCTGTTGGAGTATAGGCTAAGGTGCTGTGACAGACCCCCAGATACAGTGATTTAAGTAAGATAAAGCTCCTTGCCTCCTGCCCAACAAGGCAGAGCTGAGCAGGTAGGGCCGGTGGGCTGGCGGCTCCTCGGCATGTGGCTTATCTGAGTCCCAGGTGTGGGTCCGGTTCTCGCTCCTTTAAGGGTAGCAGGAAGGGGAAGGAGGTCGAGGGTGTGAGCAGCTTTCTTTTGAAGCGCCTGGTAAGTACGTTCTCTCCATTCACGTCGGGTTGCAGGAAGTAGGTGCACAGCCACCCTGAGCCCAGAGGAAGCCTGGAGAACAGTGGCCACAGGCCTTGCTCCAGCTTAGCGGCAGAGGGGCAGCTCTGTTCTGAACGGACGAGGGGCACTGGGCGGTCTCTGCCGGCAGCCTTGACCAAATTACGCCTTTGAGTCTGTTGTAAAATGTAAGCTTAAAATATTTACTGAAAATTATGAAGCATTTGTAAAAATACCTTCCTCAAAAGATATCCATGAAGACACAGGGGTATACATTTAATAAATATAGGCGCCCTTCCATATTTTCCATTTACTTCTCTTGTTAGTATTTCTGGACACAGCTCTCATGTTGAAATAGATAACGGTGTTAATTTCTATTGCCGTGGGACAAATTACTGTGCGCCTAGTGGCCGCAGCAGCACACAGCTCACGGCCCCCGCGGGTCAGGAGGCGGAGCCCCGTGTGGCCGTGCCCCGTGCTCGGGGCCCCACAAGGCTGCAGTCGGGCTGTTGGCCGGGCCCACGGCTCACCTGGGGGCTTGGCTGCTTCACCTGGGTTCTCGGCAGAATTCTTTTTTTTTTTTAATTGTTGATTTATTTGAATTATTTATTTTTGGCTGCATTGGGTCTTCATTGCCGCGTGCGGGCTTCCTCTAGTTGTGGCGAGCGGGGCTACTCTTCGCTGCAGTGCACGGGCTCTAGGCATGCGGGCTCAGTAGTTGTGGCTCACGGGCTCTAGAGCACAGGCTCAGTAGTTGTGGCGCACGGGCTTAGTTGCTCCGCAGCATGTGGGATCTTCCCAGACCGGGGCTCAAACCCGTGTCCCCTGCATTGGCAGGCGGATTCTTAACCACTGCGCCACCAGGGAAGTCGCTCGGCAGAATTCTTATCTGTGCACTTGTAGGATGGAGGTGCCCAACTTCTTGCTGCCTGTCAGCTGTTGGACACCCCGGGGCCCCAGAGGCCACCCCCAGATCCCACAGGGTCCCTGCTGGTGGGCTTTCCCACCAGGGCCGCTGACCTCGGGCAGCAGGAGGGTTTCTGCAGTGGGTCTGCAGCCTGGCAGACATCTCAAGTGAGTAACTCGCTGTGGCTGTGACATCCCGCCTCCTTTGCCAGTTCTGGTGGCCAGAAGCAAGGCTCTGGTCCTGGCCACACCCACGGTGAGGAGATTTCACACTGGTATCCACGGAGGCCACCTGAGAGTGTGTCCACCACAACGGCTGTGTTTCATCTAAAATAAATTCTCAGTTTTATTCCAAACTGAGAATTCCTGTTTGTTTGGCACTGTTGTTTCATGGGTTTTGGTAAAATGTCAGTGGGGACTTATTATTAAATTAGAAGTACTAGTCTGTACTCCTTCACGGGAAACATATATACACACACATTAAGAAAGCGGGGATACGAACATGAGAAGCAGGTGGGGAGTGTCTCCTGCTCCCTGCTGTGGTTAAATGGACACTTCTGGATGCCCGTGGTTGGGTATCATAGGACATAATCCACAAGCCAACAGTATTGTACTCCGGAGAGTGTGAAAAGCCCGGCGGTCTGCCCGCAGAGCCGAGCCTAGCTCAGGAGCTTGCTGCTTTCTGTCTTGCTGTCCTTTAGTCCTGTTACAGCAGCTGCACCGTGAAGCCTGTGTGGTACTGCTGGCCCATGGCTTGTTTAGAGTCTGTGAAGCTTGACGGGGATTGAATCACACATGAGGACACACCACACAGACGCCAAACATTTGGTGCCAAAACTAGCCTCAGAAGTCTTAACTGTCACATAATGTAGTCAAAGAATTCTTTAAAAAACAACAAAAAACTATTTTTAATAGCCTGAGATCCAAAATGTGTTTGTAGCACTGTGATGTCCTCTTGCCTGTGATCTGGATGTTATTCCTCATCTCAGTCCAAAGTCCAGTCTGTCGGGAACACGGAGCGTCACTGTGACGCAATCCTGTAGTGTCCATCCATCTGTCCACCTGTCCGTCTACCCATCCAGCAGACAGCTGTTGAGTTCCTGCTGTGCCCCAGGCCCTGTGCTGAATCTAGACACAGGCACAGCCTCGTGGACCTTGTTCTTAAGGAAATGTCAGTTCTGTGTGACCCAAACCAAGAAAGCAGTGATGATGTCGTTTCTGTTCTCATGTGGTTTAATATTTTAGTAATAAGATTGTTTTAAAATTTTAGTTAAATGCACTTATACATGTGTAACTGGAAGTGGAGAAATGATGTGCTATTTGAGAGGATAATAGAAATGATTAGCTCGGTCATTCAACTTCTAACGTGTAGTTATTGGGTGCTGGCTCTGCATGGGTCCCTCATCTAGGTCTGAAACTGAAAACGGGTGTAAGTAACTGACTGCTTTGCTCCTTTCCATTCCTGGGCCCGTCTCTCATTTGCACAGCCGAGTGTCATGGGTAAGAAAAGGGCTGTAGCAGATCGGGGCCCTCGGAGGGCCTCCTCCCCAGGGCGCCAGCTGGCGGCCGTGTTCACGGGCCCTGCACGCTGCTGCCGCCCCGAGGTTTGTCTTAAGCACGGGTCACCGAGACTGCCTAACTCCAGACAGACAGGTGGCGGGCTCGTGTCAGGGTGGGGCGGTCCACACCTCTGGTCAGAGCAAAAGAGAGACCGCCGAGGCTTCTGAGTCCTTTGTTCTTAAGACCAGATCCTCACCTTGTGCTTCAGAGGATGGGTGAAAACTTTTGTTCGTCTGGCAAAGGTCCCTTTCAGAAGAAGGGAACTTGGAGATAAAAGGAGGAGGATAACATAATTCCAGAGCTTAAAATCAGATGCTGTCTTTTATTTTTCCAGGTGAATGAGTGAAGTGGTAACAAGGACTTAACATTAGGCTGAATTATCAGGAGTTCAGCTGTTCGTGGTCAAACAGCGATGGGATTGTAGGTCTTAGTGTGCCATAAACTTACAGACCGCTGATGAAAGGTGTCAGGTGGTATAATGTGCTTAGCATGTCTTGGGGTATGGAAACCGGTAATTTAAGAGCAAGACAGCAAGGTGTGCGCCGTGCCTGAGTAGCTCTGTCCAGGTGGGAGGCTGGTGGGAGGCAGATGCCGTGGACTCTGTGTGTCTAGGTATCCAGGTGTGGATCCTGCCGGGCGAGCTGCCGGGCCTCGGCACCGCTGCTCTGCTGGGTGCCGGCACCTGTGCCCTGGGGTCTGGTTTCCGTGACAGCCTTGCGAGTGTACCGCCCAGCGCCAGCGGTGGCCGTGTGGAGTCGGGGACTGCCGCGCTGGGCTCTGGTGCCCCACCCCTGGGGTCTCACCCTCACAGAGGGCCGGGCGAGGTGTCGCACACAGACGGAGGGCCACGGCTCGCGAGCCCCCTTTGCTTCCAGTCGCATCCCGGTTGGAAAGGGGAGGGTGGGTCCCGAGGGTTCCCGTTCCCTCTGCCAGACCTCCTCCTGTTCCAGCTCTAGCTTGAGAGCTGGCCGGCCTGCCCCGCGCCCAGCCCAGGCCGAGCGCCCGTCGTGAGGTGCGGGACGCCACTCAGAGCGCCGGGCTCCGGGGCTCCACCGCCGGGCCCCTGTGTGCCACATGGGGGACTTCGAGGTGTCCCCAGACCCGCCGCCCCGCCGTTCGCAGGGAACTGTCTGTTCGCTTGCAGTTTGTGGCTTGATCAGTTAGGTGGAAATTGTTTTATCTAGTTAAACATTTGTGGTCATGATTAAACTTTATACTTTATTTTCCAGGGGGTGAAAAGATTTATCAGATAACGATTACCTTAGTTTAAAAACTTCGGCTTCAATTTTTTTTCCTAAAAATTTTACCATCAGCTAAAGCACACATGAAAAGACAGTCGAGTATTACTGCATGTCAGATTTGTTTCAGTAAAAATTTTTAAGTTAACAACCGTGTCATTTGAGGATGGCTTCTGTAATTCTGCCTTTTCTGGCAGGGGTGCCACCACCGTGCTGTGGGCAGCCTATGCCTTTGCACTTGGATAACCCTCTTCCTACTAACCACCCAGAACGTACTTGTTTTCTTTCAGCTTGTAGGTCCAGAAAAAGAACAGTACTTGCAGGAAAAGAGTTTTCCAGTGGAAGGGTATTCTTCCCTGGGAACTCACGTGGCCTTTCTCACAGTAACATCGTCACTGTCCTCAAGAAGAACGGCACCCAGTGCCGGGCCAGAGCGCCCTCTCCCGACCCAGTGGCCAGGCTTCCCAGCAGGCCGGGATCGTGGGACCCGCGTGCTGCCCCGTTGCTACGCCATGCCGCGTGTCTGGGTGGCCTCCCTCTGTGTCTGCCAGGCACGAGTCCAGGGGCAGTGAACCTGTACAGAACAGTCCGGTGTCGGGGTTGGTTCTCCTGAGGCCGCCTTCCTGCCCCGTCCTGGCGTGGTCTCCCCCGTCGCACAAGGACCTGCGTATCCAGCCCTGGTGGCCTGCGGCCGCCCCGGCAGCCTCGTTTTACCTCCGTCACCTCTCGAGAGGCCCGTCTCCACAAACAGCCTCACTCCGAGGTCCTGGGGGTCGGGGCGCGGCGCGAGGGGTTCGAGGGGCCCCGCTGCAGTCCTTACGGCGTGCACCACGTGAAAAGTGACCGCCCGTGAGGGACGCCCCCCTGCGCCGGGCCCGCACGGCGTCTGGATGCAGCCTCACCGCCTCCTGTGCCCTTTCTGTCCGGCAGGCCTGGCAGCTGCGCTTCAGCCACCTCGTGGGCTACGGTGCCAAATACTACTCCTACCTGGTGTCCAGGGCAGTGGCGTCCATGGTCTGGAGGGAGTGCTTCCTCCGGGATCCGTTTAACAGGTAAAAAGACGGGGGTTTCGTGCCTGCTGCATCCCCACAGGACGCTGGGGCTGCCGTGTGCCTGGGCCTCCTCCCGCGCGGGAGCCCGGGGAAGCCAGCTGCTGGCTCCATGGGTCCTTAGAAGGAGCTTCCTTTGAAAGCAAAGCACTAACTGGGACCTGGTCTCACAGTCATTCAGAGCGGCCTGTCTGCACCACACGGGTCGCATGGTCAGGCGGCCTCACTGCGCGGGTTGGGGCTCGTGGCCCCTTAGATGCCGGGAGCGCCCTCGAGTTTCCCACGCAGGTTGTTGCGTTAGGCCCGGCAGCCTTGGCGGAGCAGGAGTTTTCATAAGAGGAGACTGAGGCTCGGAGGGGGTGATGTGTTCAAGGCTTCACAGCGAACCAAGTGGACTAAGATGAGAACCAGGTCTGCTAATTCCTAGTCCCTTCTCCCCCTACCCGACCCCCTCGGCTCTTCATGTCACTTGGCAAAGGCCTGGGTTTTCTCAGCAGCTAACCATCACATTCAATTCCAGGATCTTTTGAACTTGAGTCTGATGTAGGAGAATTTTTAAACGTTTTACCGCTTGGTAGCCACATGCTATTGTGTCTTCCACCCTCTGCACACTGTAGACATTTGCTCTGCTTCTAAAAATTTTATTATTTTCAAAGGCTCTGAAGCCAAAACTGAGTACCATAAATCAATTCTGGGCATTATAATTCTTTACTGAAGATTTCTATAAAATAGGCAAAATACTCTCTTGTTTAAAGGAATCACACTTTACTAGAAAACCACGTACTTTTAAATACATGCACTCCCCAGTATTTATGTCTTGTTTACGTACGCATTCTCGCCTAGGCACGCAGTTGCTATACTTTTATGGGCATGTAAAAGTAAGCTAGTAACAATACTCAGTGGACTAGAAAATTTCTAACCCCTACCAAAGGGTCCTTTTTGATCCCAGTTCTGAGGAGTCTCCGGGTTGGAAGCAGCAGAGCTGAGGCCCCGCGGGGCCTCTCGGCCGCCCTGTCGGCGCCCCCTGCCTCGGGCCCGCGGGGCCTCAGTGCTCCCTTCGGGTGGAGCCAAGATGAGCGTTTGATGTCATCCTGTTGCCCAGAGTGAAGGGCTGCCAACATTTCTGATTAGAGACTGTGTTTGCGACATTGCCACGTAAAGATCCTCCAGAAACAGTGGAATGAAAACATACTTTATTTAACTTCACTTATTTGCATTAAAGGAATTGCATTTTCTATTTAAAAAAAGAGAGTAGCCATTAACTTAGAGAGTTTCTGTCTGCCCCCCTTCGAGTGTTACGGACACTGTTCCTCATTGCATCCAGCTGATGAAGAGCAGCACCGAGCGAAAATGCTCTGTTACCCTTAGCCAAGGCTGCCTGGTGTAATTAACCCTCTCCTGGCAGCTTTTTTGACTTTGCTCTTAGGTCAGAGTGTTATTTTTCTCTCTGTTGGGTGCCACTTCAAACTCTTTTTTGAGAGAAGAGCATAAATGATTTCAAATCTCACTTTAGAATAATCCTGAAGATGATGGAGAATGGGGTATGATTTTCTACTTGTTCTGTACCACATTAAACTAAACAATCCTTTCTAGAAGGAGCATGCTTGCTCTTATAGTAAATATATCACCGCTGGTCTGTCTTCGTAGAGTAGGTTATTAGAAGCCAGAAGATAATGAAGGGCAGCGTTTCTGAATTTGACATCAGTGTGGCTTCATTTGGGGGACTCAGGCGGGTGTGGGTGGGTGCGTGCAGGCTCCAGTGACGGTCCTCTTCTCCCCAGGGCGGCGGGGGAGCGCTACCGCCGGGAGATGCTGGCGCACGGCGGGGGCAAGGAGCCCCTGCTCATGGTGCAAGGTAAGCCAACGTGAGATGTGTTTTTGGTTTTTTTTTTAAGGTTTATATGTTAACATTAGCACTTTGGGTTTTGTTTCGCGTCATCTGTAATGAAAGATGTTTCCAATTTTGTCTATTTGTTTTGAAGAACGATGCTTCAGCTGTGCACTTTGTTCTGACCACCTGTTTCATGGTGTCCCAAATAAGTTAGTGACTGTGATTTATTTAGATTGAGAAAAAACTTCAGGCTTTAACTCTCAAAATGTTACTAACACTCTAATAGGAAACTTATTGTAAATTCTCAGAAAATTTGTTTTCAGATTTTAATAGGTTACAGTGTCTTTCTCTGGCCTAAAGAACTCATTTCTTAGTCCCTTACGAAAGCCTAGCAATACATTTGTTAGAAATTCCAAGGCATCAGGGTGGATTTTTTACTCAAAAAATTAGAACCAAATTCAGTCTTCTCTTAGACATCTCACGCTGCTTGTTTTCCTGTGTTTTTTAAGTATTTCCACTGAAAATTTATCTGTGAATGGAAGTGACCGTCATGATGTTTCTTAGAATGTTCTCACAAATATTTCAAGGAAACGTGGGTGATGTTGGGTGCTCTCCGGATGCGGCATTTCTATGCAGCCGGTCCCTGTCTGACGCAGGTGCATTTAGGAGACGACTCCCAGTCTTAGGGGGATGCTGTCTTCCTAGTGGTAACGGAGCAGTCCTGCTCGTGATGCGTTGAGGTGACGTCCCTTGCGCACATCCGTTGCACCTGCTGTCCCCTCGGGCAGGGCTGGAGCTGCTCACGTGCCAGGCGCTGGAGGTGACAAAATCCCGCTGGGGACCTCGGTTCCGTCAGCTTTTCTGGGAGGGTTTATTCGTCCAGGCTCGGTCTGCCCACTGCCACAGCCAGTGTATAAAGCAGGTCAGCCAGCGCAGACTGCCTGCAGTTTCCTGTAGCCCAGCCCTGCTGTGCTTTGGGGGCGATGCCCTGGTCTCCCGTCAGTGATTGCGCCTCGGGTCACCCTCTCGACCAGGAGGCTTGTGCCCCCTACTTTTCTGGCTGATCCTGCGGCCCTTGTTGAATTCTGCTACGTCCAGTCACTGTTTTAAATGGGTTTCGTGTACTGATTAATGGAATCTTCCAGCAGCCCTCTCAGGTGGGGTGATCAGTACCCTCTTACCGATGGGGGAACAGCTCGGGTCCCGGCCCTGTGGTGCAGCGGAGACGGAGGAGCCCCACCAGGACTGGAGCCTGGGACTTCCGCCCACAGGGACGGAGCTCCGGGCAGCTCCCGGGGTAGGACTGCCGGCCGCGGGCCCCTGTGGACTGGGTAACAGTGACATTACTTGGCTCGTGATGGCCTGCATGGCGCCCTTTGGGCTGGAGTGTGTGGTATTGCGTGGACGGCCCGCTGTGAGTGGGCAGAGGAGGCTCCGGGGTGGCTCTCATGCGGACGTTCTGGGGGGAAAGCTCTCAGCAGCGGTGCTTCGTTTCTCCTTCCTGACTCCAGGGTCTGAACGCCGTCTGCACGTAAATATTAGCTTACATATGGCTCGAGCAAAAGAAAAATATTCAGTCCTCTTCAGTGTTTGTCTTTTGGTTGGTGTATTTTTCTACTCTGCTTCCAAGATGGTTGTATCATCTCTCTGGAAATTCTGTTCTTCATATGAAACATTTTTGTGTGAAGAAAAAATATTTTTCCACATCACACTCATGAGAGAAAAACAAGCCTGTGGTTCCAACTAGAAATGAGCATGTGCTCAGATCGCAGCTCACACCAGTGACAGAACTGCTCGCCTTGTGTCACCATTTTCCTTCATGTTGTTCTGCCCGACCTCCTTAATTCACGTGATCTGTTACACGGCGGATGAATGAGGCCACGTGCAGAGGGCGCCACGCCAGTTGTCACTCCGTAGGGTTGGGTTTGTAAGACAAGATCGGCAGTGGCGTCCCCTCTTCCTGTGTGCGAACGGCCAGCCTGCAGCCCCAAAGCAAGAGGGTCCTGCATGATGGCTCGTAGCATCGGGGTGGCCCTAGGAGGAGTGACTGAAATTACTCAGCGTCGTGATATGAAAGCATAAACATTCTAGTTGGTCTTATTCTTTTATGGAAATGTAATTTTTAAAGGTGCTTCATCTGTTTTATTTAACTACTTACTAGGTAAATGTAAAGAATTATGTTAAGTAGCAGAAGGTAAAGAAACAGAATCCGTACCTTCCAGTTATGTACCAAATGCCACCTTTATTAACCTCCTTACTTAGGACACAACATTTCAGGTGAACGCGGAGCCATTCCTTAGAGTCAGGGTACCGTGCGTTGTGCTGGGGCTCTTTGTATGGTCTACTCAGATCGAACACAACAGTGCTTTTGATCTCTGAACGATAACCACCTCACAGGTGAACCTCAAGCTTGCTCACCTTTTTCAGAGTCGCCGTCAGGTCTGAAGGGAGCGCCGCCGTCCGTGCCCAGGAGCCTCAGGGAAGATCCCTTCAAGGGCCTATAGTTTTTTCCTCTAAACACCATTGGAAGAAAACAAAATAGTAGTTAAGAAAGTATTTCCTTCCTCGGGGGGTGGGGTGGGGGAAGCGGTCACAGCGCACGGTAAAACAGAACTGGATTTGCAGCTGCCAGCTCCGGTACTTACCAAATTCCTCGACCAAGTCGATTTCCCTAAGGGACACAAAATGTGATTTGACTTCAAAACAAACACTTCTTTGTAATCTGCAGGTTGAAATTGTGTCCTTATCTAGTTTTAAACACATCCATAGCACATATAAGGATGTTATAAGCAGAATATTCAGTTACTTAATCCTCCACTAAAACACAAGGTGGCAACACACCTGACTGAATTCAACTCTCCTAATTGCCGAGGATTCTGGGGTGAGTTGAACTCTTTGTACATTCCATACAGTGTTTTATGGTTTAAGTATCTGCCATTTTTAAAAACATATACTAGAAAACTATTTGTGTGCTGTGGTGAACATGACCCAGAGTTCAGTTTCTGCAGAACCATTTCAGAAAATGAATCTCTCTAGAAAGATAAACGTACAGTGAGTTTGTAACAAGGTGGTAGGTAATACCTGGTACCCACCTGGAACGAGAATTGTTTCTACCACAGCAGGTAGAAGAGGGGGATTATACAGCTGTTGGGGGTCGGAGCTGTATTATTTCAGCAGTTCAAGAACGACAGGAGAAGCCCCCGCAGGAGGTTACATCTTCCATTGTAAACTGCTTTATCCTTCTTTTACGTTATCCAAAATTCTTGAGTAAATGGCCCTTGTTGAGTTTTTAGGTTCAGATGTTACTTTAAATAACTAGGAAAAAACCAACACATTGAAAAATCTCCATTTGCCAGGTGCTTCCTGCTTTGCTATTCATTTAATTCCTCTAAAGTAGGTCTCATTTCCCCATTTCCGTAGATAACGAGGCTCATTCTCCTCTGTGCCACCTTCCTCCTGATGCCTGCGTCTTCCTCAGTTGACCTTTGAAGGCTGACTCGAGACTGAGCTGGTCTTTAGAATGTGAGGATGTCGGCGGCCTGAGCCTTGAGGCCTCAGTGATCCCCGGTCTGTGTGTGTTTTCAGTGTCCCATCCTAACTCTTGCCATCGACACTGGCGAGGCCTGCCTGACATCCACTGACGATTTTCCTTAATGTTTTCATATAAGCTCTTTAGACTTCTGTGGCAAAGCTATCAACTTGGCTCGTGAGCACTTTTCGTCACAGTTGTTCCCATGGGACGATTTCTCACCACAGCCGCGTAAGCACGGTGCCCGCCGAGTTTCACATTTCCGCCTCTGGTTATGGATCCTGCGTGCTCTCGCCTGCAGCCTTGGCACAAAGAATTTTGTGGGGAAAGTAAAGGTTAAAGCCCAAGATTTTAGCGTTCCAAGTGGTTATTTTTAAATATTAAACAACTTTATTTCTGTTCTCCTTTCCAGAAAAGAAACTCTTAGCTTTATGACTTTTGGCCAAAAGCAGTATGCAAGTAGAGATATAACATTATAACTTGACAGTTTTTAAAAGGACGAAACATCAGATAAGGTGAAAAGAAATAGTAGATAAATTCTCAGCGAGGCTCCCTTCAGTCTGTTTTTCTGTGTTGCCAGACTGACTTGTGGAACCGAAGTCTAGAAGCGCCAGGCCTCACCGTAAGCTGATTAAAATCACAAGAGCTCACACTTCCGCAGAGCTTCGTGGCTTTCAAAACACATTCGTCGTTGCCGTAACTATCCTATATCATCTCTTCTTACTACATAGTACTCTTATTCAAGAAACAAGTCAGAAATTTGTGGTGTATCCTCCAAATGGTCACCCTCGTCCCCCAAGGAGATTAATACCAACAGTGTACAATGATAACTTCGCTCCTTGGTCCCAGGAGCAGGCAGCACCCAGAGCTTGGTTTGACACCTTCTCCCCTAGAGGAAGAGGGCTCCTTGGGGAAGGGCTGATTCCAGGGCTGGCCTGCAGCATCCTGCAGCACCAGGAAGGAGGAAGGGGCTCAGGAATGCACACGAGGATGGGCATGTGTGTCATGGGGGACAGGCTCCCACTATAAACGAACCCGCAACGGCCAAAACGTCAACAATTTGAGCAAAAAAGTAAATAAGGCAGCATTGGGATATAACACAAAGTATAAAGCGTGTATCCATGAGCCTGCCCTGATAGGAATGATTGACTGAATCAGCAGGGCAGACCTCCCGTGCAGGAGGGTGCAGATGGTTTCTGTAGGTGCCCCCGGCCCCCCCGAGTGTGGGCCGCGCGGTGGCCTCCCCCTTTCATACTGTGCTCTGGAAGGAGGGGGGGTGACTTCGCGTGAGGCGCTGCCTCGGCCAGCTGTTCAGGGTCGGCAGCAAGGCGAGTCATGCCGTCGCGACCCGTGCTGTGATGAGAAGGGCTCCTCACCTCTGGGGTCTTCCTTCCCGGGTCGTCACAGACAAGGGGCACCAGAGTTGAGCCTCGGCTCTCGAGGGGAGACGGCTAGGCCCGCGCTGTGCCCTGGCGCCTGCAGCAGGGTCTGCTGTGCACGCCATCCGTGGCTACCTGCTGCGTTAATGCATAGTTAAGTGTTAGAGTTTACCTGGAGGGGCAGAGGTCTCCTGTGCCGTTAACAAAGTGATTATGGGGGATCGAACAAGATGGTGGAATAGAGGGGGGCATGGAGCTCACCGCCCCCAAGGAACACATCAGAAATACATCCGTGTGTGGAATGAGTCTCACTGAAAACTAGAAACTGCAGAAGGACTCCTGTACAACCAAGGCTGTAATGGGGTAGGAAAGGAAGAAAAGTGATCAGGTCTGGACCTATGCCCCTGGGAGGGGACTCAGAGGAAAAGGGAGATGGCACAGGCAGAGACCTGCTCTGGGCAGTGAGCGGTGAGAGCCACAGACGGGGCACCCCTGTCCTGGCGTCCAGCACAGGGCAGATGAGCCCCGAGGCACAGAGGAAAGGGTGGGTTGAAGGCTGCTCTGTTGCCGGCCAGGCTTCCGACGGCTGCCTCGGTGCACGCTCCAGCCCCGCACCTCCACGTCACAGGGCAGCACAGGGTCTACGGCAGAAGACTCATGTGGGACCCAGAGGCCACCGGGGCCAGACAGAGCGTGGACAGGGTGGAGGCAGCCAGTGTTGGCAGCTACTCGAGCAGTTCCCCCGAAGCCCAGAGCTCTGACAGCAGCTGCTCCACCACAGCTCACAGCCCAGGGTGCACCGAGGCTTCACCGGGCCCCACCCGCCCTGCAGTGCGGCCCTACAACGGGCAGGGGCAGCTGTGAGGGACAAAGGGGACTTCCGCCTGAGGCTTTCTCCGCAGAGCCAGGGAACACGGCGGGCACTGCAGAGGCCATGTGTCAGAGGCAGCCCAGACCTCTGGCTGCAGCCAGCACGTGCCGACGGCCTGCACAGGCCCCCTTGCTTCAGCATCCCTGCCTCTGCAGCAATGGTCCCAGCGTAGGGAGCAGGGAAGGCACACACGTACAGGGAACAGAGCCAGCCCAGGCCTGACCCTTGGGGCTTCCTCTCCAGCACCCTGGGATCAGATCCCACCCCCAATAGGGCAGTGACGGCCACTGAGCAGAAGGGAAGTCTTGCTTCACACCCAGCTCCAGCTCTGGCTCCTCCACCCCCAGTCCTACCCCCTACCAAGGTGATAGCTGCCAGCACGCCCTGAGGAAGACATGCTTGTATCCACATCAGATCCAGCTTTCCCACCAAAGGCATTAGACACACACAGTCTGTATAGGGCCAGTCCCTCATAAGAACGTGGTCCCTTCAAGACCACGATAGGAAGCTGTTGCACCTAAATTCATAGAGGCAGAGGAATTGCTCTCAATTGAAATAATAAGAGAAAACCCCTGAAAAAAGTAATAAAACAATTTATCAGATAAAGAATTGAAAGCATTGTTAATAAAATTGTTAACTGAATTAGAGAAAATACATGAGCACAGTGAGAGTTTTAACAAGGAACTAGAAAATATGAAAAAGACCCAATCAGAAATGAAGAATTCAATAACTGAAATCAAAAAACACACTAGAAGGAATGAATAGCAGACTAAGCGACACAGAAGAACACTTCAGCGATCTGGAAGATACAGTAATGGAAATCACCTGTTCAGTACAACAAAATGACAAACAAATGTGAAAAAATTTAAAAAGGTTAAGAGATCTCTGGATAACACTAAGCATACCAACGTTCACATTATAGGGGGTCCCAGAAGAGAGAAAAGGGTATTGAAAATTTATTTGAAGAAATTATGGCTGAAAACTTCCCAAACCTGAAGAAGGAAACGGATGTCCTGATACAGAAGCACAGAGGGTCTCAAACAAGATAAACCCAAACAGACCCACACCAAGACATTATAATTAAAATGGCAAAAGTTCAAGAGAGAAGCCTAAAGGCAGCAGCAAGAAAAAAGTAGTCATATACAAGGCAATTTCCATAAGGCTACCAGCTGATTTCTCTGCAGAAACTTTGCAGGCCAGAAGAGAGTGGCATGATATATTCAAAGTGCTGAAAGGGAAAAGCCTGCAACCTAGGATACTCTACCCAGCAAGATTTTCATTTAGAATCTAAGGAGAGAGAACTTCTCAGACCAGCAAAAACTAAGAGTTCATCAATGCTAAATCTACCCCAAAAGAAATATTAAAGAGTCTTCTCTAAGTGGAAAAGAAGTAAGAATCTACAGGAAAGGGAAAACTCCAATAGGAAAGACAAATCTATAGTAAGGACTGAGGATCAACCACTTAAATAAGCCAGTACAAAGATTAAAAGACAAAAAAAATGTAAAAGCAACTGTAACGATAATAAGCCGTTAAGTGATAAACAGGAAATATAAAGTATGACATCAGAATCACAAAATGGGGGGGGGAGGAGTAAAAAATGTGGATCTTCTAGAATATGAAGTTAAATGACTGTCAGTTTCAAACAAGTAGGTAAAATTATAGATCAGTATATATATAAACCCCATGGTAATCACAAATCAA
The DNA here is from genome assembly GCF_002837175.3 of Physeter macrocephalus. NCBI lineage: Eukaryota > Metazoa > Chordata > Mammalia > Artiodactyla > Physeteridae > Physeter > Physeter macrocephalus. Next base: position 2,906,867 of record NC_041226.1, on the reverse strand, counting down.
AAACCTACAATAGATACACAAAAACTAAAAAGAAAGGAAAACAAGCATACTACTAAAGAAAATCATCAAACCACAAGGGAAAAAACAAAAAGAAGAAATGAACAGAGAAGAACTAAAAAAAGCAACTGGAAAACAAGGAAAAAAATGGCAGTAAGTACATACCTATCAGTAATTACTTTAAATGTCAAACTAAATGCTCTGATCAAAAGACACACGGTGGCTGATGGATTGGATAAAAAAACAAGACCCTTCTATGTGCTGCCTACAAGAGACTTACTTCAGAGCTAAAGACACACACTGAAACTGAGGGGATGAAAAAAGATATTTCTTGCAAACAGAAATGACAAGACAGTAGGCATAGCAATACTTAGATAAAACAGACTTTAAAACAAAGGCTATAACAAAAGACAAAGAAGGGCACTGTACAATGATAAAGGAACTCAATATAAGAAGAAGATATTACACTCATTAACATATAGGCACCCAGTACAGGAGCACCTAAATATATGAAGCAAATACTGACAGACATAAAGGGAGAAACTGACAATAATACAATAATCTTAGGGGACTTTAACACCCCACTTACATCAATGGACAGATAATCCAGACAGAAAGCCAATAAGGCAACAGTGGTCTCAAATGACACAACAGACTAGTTTGACTTAATAGATATCTACAGGACATTCCATCCATAAATAGCAGAATACACATTTTTCTCACGTGCACATGGAATGATCTCTAGTATAGCTCACATGCTAAGCCACAAAACAATTCTCAAAAAATTGAAGAAGACAGAAATTATATCAAGCATTTTTTCCCAACCACAACAGTATGAAACTAGAAATCAGTTACAGAAGGAAACATGGGAAAAGAACAAACACGTGGACACTATAAAAACCAGTGGGTCAGTGAACAAAGCAAAGAGGAAATCAGAAAATACCTCGAGACAAGTGAAAGTGGAAATACAACTCTCCAAAATCAGTGAAAGCGGAGGGAAGTTCACAGCAATAGAGGCCTTCCTTGAAACACAAGAAAAATCTCATATAAACAGTCTAACCTACCACCTAACGGAATTAGAAAAAGAAGAATCAGCAAAGCCCAAAATCAGGAGAAGGAAGGAAATAATAAAGATCAGAGAGGAAATAAATAAAATAGAGATAAAAAAATAGGAAAGATGAGGAAAACCAAGAGCTGGGTTTTTTTTTTAAGAGATAAAATTGACAAACCTCTAGCAAGGCTCACCAAGAAGAAAAGAGAGAGGACCCAAAAAAACAAAATAAATGAAAGAGGATAAATAACAACCAATACCACAGAGATAAAAAATTATAAAAGAATACTATGCTAATAAATTGGACAACTTAGAAAAAATGGGCAAATTTCCAGAAACGTACAGCAGGCCAAGACTGAATCAAGAAGAAACAATTTGAACAGACTGATCCCTAGTAGTGAAACTGAATTTGTAGTTTTAAAAAACTCCCAGCAAACAAAAGCGAGGACTGGACAGCTTCACAGGGGAATTCTACCAAACATACAAATAAAAGCCAATACTTATCTTCCTCATACTATTCCCCAGAATTGAAGAGAATGGAACACTCCCAAGGTCATTCTACAAGACTACCATTATTACCCTGATACCAAAACCAAAGACAATACAAAAAAAGAAAATTACAGGCCAATATCTTTGATGAATATAGATGCAAAAATTCTCAACAAAATATTAGCAAGCCAAATCCAAAATATGTAAAAAGGATCACACACCATAATCAGGTGAGATTTATTACAGGTACGCAAGGATGGTTCAGTACTTGCAAATCAATCAGTGTGGTACAACACATTAATAAAAATCAAATGATCATCTCAAAAGACACAGCAAAAGTATTTGACAAAATTCAGCATCTATTCATGATTAAAACTCTTATCAAAGTTGGTATAGAGGAAATATATCTCAACATAATCAAGAACATTTATGACAAACCACAGCTACCATCATACTCAGCAGTGAAAAGATGAAAGCCTTTTCTCTAAATTCAGGAACAAGGCAAAGATGCCCACTGTTGCCATGAATTTAACATAGTATTAGGGGTCCTAGCCACAGCAGTCAGACAAGAAAAAGAAATAAAAGGCATCCAAATTGGAAGGGAAGAAGTCAAACTGTCACTATTTGCAGATGATTTTTTTTTTTTTTTTTTGCAGTACGCGGGCCTCTCACTGTTGTGGCCTCTCCCATTGCGGAGCACAGGCTCTGGACGTGCAGGCTCAGTGGCCGTGGTTCACGGGCCTAGCCGCTCTGCAGCATGTGGGATCTTCCCGGGCCGGGACACGAACCTGTGTCCCCTGCATCGGCAGGCAGATTCTCAACCATTGCGCCACCAGGGAAGCCCAATGATGATATTTTATATAGAAAACCCTAAAGTCTCCACCAAAAAACTATTAGAATAAATAAATTCTGTAAAGTTGTAGGATACAAGAGTAATATACAGAAGTCTGTTGCTTTTCCTATACACTAATTAAATACCAGAAAGCAAAAGCAAAACAAAAAAATCCTATTTAAAATCACATCAAAAAGCATAAAATACCTAGGAATAAATTTAACCAAGAAGGTGAAAAATTTAGACACTGAAAACTGTAAAACACTGATGAAGGAAACTGAAGATACAAAGAAATGGAAAGATATCCAGTGCTTTGGATAGGAAGAATTAATATTGTTAAAATCGTCATACCTCTCAAAGCAATCTACAGGTTTAATGCAATCCCTATCAAAATACTTATGACATTTTTCACAGAACTAGAACAGATAATCCTCAAATTTGTATAGGACCACAGAAGACCCAGAATTGTCAAAGCAATCCTGAGAAAAAAGAACAAAGCTGGAGGCATAACCCTCCCAAACTTCAGACTGTACTATAAAGCTACAGTAATAAAAACAGTGTGGTAATGGCACACAAACAGACACATAGATCAGTGGAACAGTGAGCCCAGAGATAAACCCACGTACCTATGGTCAATTAATCTACAACAGAGGGGGCAAGAATAAACAATGGAGAAAAGACAATCTCTTCAAAGCTTAACAGCAAAGGAAACCATCAATGAAACAAAAAGACAACCTACAGAATGGGAGAAAATATTTGCAAATGGTATGACCAACAAGGGGTTAATATAAAAAATATATAAACAGCTCATACAACTCAGTATCAAAAAAACAGTCCAATCAAAAAATGGGCAGATGACCTGAATACAGGTCGTCTGTGACCTGTGGCCAACAGGCACATGAAAAGATGCTCAACATCGCTAATTATTAAGGAAATGCAAATAAAAATGACAAATGTCATCACACTGGTCAGAAGGGCTGTCATCAAAAAGTCTATAAATAAATATTGGAGAGGGTGTGGGGAAAAGGGAACTCACGCACTGTTGGTGGGAATGTAACTTGGTACAGTCACTATGGAAAACTGTATGAAGGTTCCTCAGAAAACTAGAAATAGACCTACCATATGATCTAGCAGTTCCACTCCTGGGTATATATGTAGAACAAAGCGAAAACACTAATTTGAAAAGATACATGCACCCCAGTGTTCATAGCAGCACTGTTTACAATAGCCAAGACATGGAAGCAACCCAAGTGTTCATCCACAGATGAATGGATAAAAAAGATGTGATAAACACACACACACATACACATATATACACACAATGGATTATTATTCATCCATAAAAACGATGAAATTCTGCCCTTTGCAGCAACGTGGATGGACCTAGAGAATATTATACTTAGTGAAATAAGACAGAGCAAGACAAATACTGTACGATATCACTTATACGTGGAATCTAAAAACTAAAACGAACATATACAGCAAAACAGAAACAGACTCACAGATACAGAAAACAAACTACTAGTGGTTACCAGTCGCGGGGAGGGAGCGGCGAGATGGGGTAGAGGATTAGGAGATACAGACTACTATGTATAAGATAGATAAGCAACGAAGATACACTGTACAGCACAGGGAATTATAGCCATCATCTTGTAATAACTGAGTATAATTCATAAAAACCCTGAATCACTATGCTATACACTTGATACTAAAATAATATTGTAAATCAACTCTACAAAAAAATCGTGATGATTATTAGAAAAAGGACAGGTTTTTTTTTTTTTTTTTTTTTTGTGGTATGTGGGCCTCCCTCTGTTGTGGCCTCTCCCGTTGCGGAGCACAGGCTCCGGACGCGCAGGCTCAGCGGCCACGGCTCACGGGCCCAGCCGCTCCACGGCATGTGGGATCCTCCCAGACCGGGGCGCGAACCCGGTTCCCCTGCATCGGCAGGCGGACCCGCAACCACTGCGCCACCAGGGAAGCCCGGGACAGGTTTTTATTCACATTATTATGAAATTTTTTCTAAATATTTTGTCGGCCCAAATATTTTTTGTGATATAACTTTTATAATGCAAAAGAGAAACAGGTCTAGGAAAGACGTCTGTCACCCAGCAGCTCAGCGTCTCCCTCTGCACTGACTCCAGTCCCCACGTCTGCTCAGAAGTCTGGACACCAGATTTGCCTTTGTGCCCTGCTCGCCCACAGCAGGACTCCTGCTTCCCCGGCCTCAGTCCCTCGGTGGGGAGGAGGAAGCTGCCTTCCAGACCATCCACTTGCTCTGTGAGGTGCTCTGCCCCCTGCAGAGCTTTGCTTCTAGAAGCAGCGTGTGTTTCTTATGCAACACACACCTGGTGTCCCACAGAGCGTAATAAGACAGGCCTGCCCTGGTGTTTTATAATTCACCTAATGCAGGACCAGGTCAGTCTGGTAGATTACTGAAGTTACTTAAGGAACGGACGTTAAAGTGGAGAATACTCTCCTACTGGGGGAGGTCGGAGATGCATTCTGACACCTCTTTTCCGGCACTGGGCACTGCACTGTTACAGAAGGTGAGTCCACTCTCGGGGCTTTGCTGCAGCAGACTCTGGCCACAGCCCTCGCACCCCGTCCCACTCCGCCCAGAACCCGTGGGGACCTCCGGGGCCGAGTGCTCTCAGACACACCACCCCCGGGCCTGAGACTGAAGCCGCTGTCCAGGGCGCTGGCTTTCATTCAAATGTATTACTGCAGTGTCCTTGTGTTCGTGATCAGTAAGCTGATCGAATGAAAAAAGCTCTGTTAGTTGTTGATAAGTTAATTCGTGTAACTTAGCGAATACTTAGCAAATACTTGCTGCTAACCAGGCATTTCAGGGACACAGAAATAAGAACGATACCGATCCTGCATTTACTTGAGAGGTGTAGTGTCCTGTAGGAATGACGAAGAGGAGCCCCTCTGGGCCGTGCAGGCTGAGACTGGGCACACGGCTTGGGGACTTCAGGACTCCGGGGGTTCAGCCCTCCGACCCGTCAGCTACCTTGCACCCGTGTCCTCTGCACCGGTGGACGAGGCGGCTGTGAGCACCGGGGGAAGGGGCCGCACGGAGGGTGCAGGCCCAAGTGGGCAGGACAGGCCGCCTGCCTCGGGGGGCTCTGGACACACCCCTCACGCTAGCAGGCCTCAGACCCGAGTCTGCAGCCGCATCCACTCCCCGACATGTGTCCAGTATGTTCTGGAGGCAGGCTGCTCCCTTCCTAGAGCTCATCACATTCTTTGCTTATGAACAGCAAAGGTCGAGCTTGGAGAGAACAGATAGTAGAGTTAGAGGTGCGAAGAGCTGAGGCTGAAAGACAAGGCCGGTATTTCAAAGACACGATAAACCAGGAGAAAACGTGGGAAATGCCCTCCCAGAAAGCGCCGTTTTTCACTTTTCTGCGCAAATGGACTTTGGGACCCCAGGAATGAGCACCTCCTGTAGGTTACGGTGTCTTGTGGACACATCAGGCAGATAACCGCGTCCCACGCGCTAGAAACCGATGGACGTTCTGTATAATTTGGGGTGTAGGGTGGTGGGAAGCACATGCGCATTGATCTCTTCACCTGGGTAGGAGGAGTCGGCCTTTACCCGGAAGCGACAGGCCTTTCCTTCTCTAAACTTAGCCCAGAAGCCTCTACTACCCTTGGATTTCCCCCCGCCCTTTTTATTGTCAAATGTTCCAGTGAATAAATTCAACCAACATAATTTTTGCTAGCAGAGATGATGAAAAGCCTCTGGGAAAGTAGGTTTTAAACAGAATTTTAACTTGTAACGTGTCGACCGCACTTTGCGTTGCGCACCCCGCGTGGTTCTGGCCCTGGGCGAGTGAGTGTGTCCACCGCACGCTCGCTGGCGGTCACGGGCCAGCCCCTGCCCCTGCCCTCCCGCTTCCAGATAGTCTGCTTTATAACAGGTTTATAACAGATGACAGCCGCCACGAGGAGAGCCACTCTCCGGAGAGGAGGGGGACAGTGACCCCTTAATGCACCCGCGCTGCTCTGGGGGGCGTGCGACTCCCTTCACGGGAACAGAAGTAAGGCCGGGAGAAGCCGCTGGGCCCCCTCGGTGGTGCAGAGCCCTTTACCAGCACCCGTCCCCCTGGACAGGCTTTCAGCCGCTGTTCACTTTGGGTGGGCCGTGCTCCTCTTGGCCGTTTTCTCTGAACAGCAGCGGACTTGCCCTCTGCCTGTTGCGTGCATGGGACGGGCCGTCTCCCTTTGTGTAGCATCTGGGGCGGTGCCCCTGGAGCCTGACTGCACTGAGGTCTCGGAGCCTTTCTCTTGCGGGTACATACCCTGTAGGGGACTCACTCCAAGAAACACCAACTATTCTGTTTCCAGATCATGTTGCGTAGACAACGTTCTAACAGGAACGCAGATAGTATTCTTTGGAGTCTTCTGACTGCTTAGGGGAAACATCATAACGTGCTCTTTAAAGATGGTCATTACAGATGATGTTCCTGACGTGTGGGTACAAGTGTGCTGTTAGAAAAGCAGGTGTCACCTCCTCAAAGCTCTCACCCTAGACTCCCAGCTGACAGGATGGGGCTCAGAGCTTCCAGGGCTAAGGAACTAGGGGCCACAAGCGTCGTGGCGGGGCTCATGCTGGGGATCCACTGAGGAATCTACACTCCAGAGTCCACTGATAAAGGGTATACTCGTACTGGTAGAGACTTCGAGCAGATTTCAGTGGAAGCATTGAAACTGACATTTGCTAAGCACCTCCTGAAATGTTGCCAGAGAGCATGGAGATGGGAAAGTTTCTCCTGGTTTAACTGGATCATCTCCTGAAAGATCCTTTGCAAGGTATCTTCTAGTGTTTGAGTCTTTTCAGCTATCTCTAAAAGAAACTTTTCCCTTGTGACTATTATGTAACATCAGTAATAATGAAACTAGATTAAGGCATGATTATACCTAAACCTAATTTTCTTCTTTGCTTAACAGTTCATCTTTACATTAAAGTTCGTAAAACAGAATAATCCCTCCTTAATCTCAGAATTTGCACATCTCAAAACATTTGACTACCACGATCAAGTTCTTTTTTGACCCCATCATGTGTCAGGGTACGTCAAGTAAGACACGTTTAGTTTCTTAATCCCTCTTCTTATAGCACTGAGTATGTTTAGTTTAAGCTGTAGGGTCAGGACAATAGCTAAACTCCACTTACATTTTCCCTTCAAGCAGTTTAAACGAAACAGAGCTTTAAAAAATTCTTAAAATCTTAAATCACACCCTCAAAATAATTGGAATTTCAGCCCCACATTCATTTTTGTCTTCTTCCTGCACATTTTTTTTTTTCACTTCAGGGTGGGAATTTTATTAACATGTTGCAGTAGCCTTGTGTACTGATTTTCCTAAGATACTTTATGTTGGATATTACCAGTAAGACTGACTTCTACTACTTTGGTATTCTCCAGTTGAACGGACAGGAGAGAGAGCAGTGCTGGCAACGTAGCAATAATGAGAACCGCTGTGCCCCCATGCTGGGTGCTTTGCCAGGTGCTGCGCTAAGCGTGTTGCACGCGTCCGTCATTTCATTCTCTCAGCAGTCCCGGGGCGCTTAGGTAACCTCTCCCTGCCCGAGGTCACACCGTGGCGGGCGGCGGAGCCAGGATGCAGACTCAGGCCCTCCGACCCGTCTTGTGTGCACTGCTAGTCTCTTAGACTTCTCCTTCAGGTCAGACCAGGAAGCTTTTGCTTTGGAGGTAGTTGCGTGCATGCTGTGCTGTATCTCCCCTCTGCTCTTTCATAATTTTCGGTGACTGGGTTGCCTGGTACACTGATGCTCAGAGAAGATACTGTTGCGTTCTCCGGGCAGGACATCACAGAGACAGATCTGAAAGGCCGCACAGGCTAACTAGACCTGACAAGGTGTCAGCTGCCTTCCACATAGTAGTGGTTTTACGGCAAAATAAGATTTGCTGAGTGAGAATGCATGAACACAGGGCCAGCTGTGGTACTTCACAACACACTCACTGGCAGGAACCTTCTTTTCTTGCACACAGTGACAGGAATACGTGAGGAAAGCACGTCAGGGAAGCAGACCTAGAATTTAGTGGCGCTACAGGACCTACCACCCAAGTTTCAGTAACAGGGTGGAGGGCAGCCCTGAATAATAGCCCAGTGAACAGAACCCGTCCGCCTTGGCTGGTCTGGGTATTTACTCAGCGTGGCCTCTGCAATAGCTGAGGGCTTTAGGCTTCCCAAGGCTGAGGCCTCCCTTTGTAAACGCACTGATTTTTTCAGAGGGTGTGTACATGTTTAACGTGTGGGTGTGTCTGTTTAAGGAAGACGTGGAGCTTCAAAAGGCAAGATGTTTTGTAACCCAGAAATGTAACCGGTAAATGGAATTGTTGAATCTGACGATGAAATTAGAATAAACTGATTAGTAAACAGAGCACGTCCGTGGGCTCCCCTTGCTGGGTTAGCTCCCACCCAGCAGGAAGCCCTGCAGGCAGGGACCCCAGAGGCAGAGCCATGGCTCCAGTGTGACAGGTATTAGCCCAGCCGAGGGGGCAAGAGAGTTCTTGAGTCTGAAGGAGGAAAGGAATTTCACTTTCTGGCTGACATCCTTGTTCTCCCGAGAACTGATTGCAGATTGTGGGAACCACCTTTAGGAGAAGGTGTGGGCAGCTGCAGCCTCACAGCCCAGGAAACTTCAAAGAAGAGAAAGATGAGCCAGCTGCCCGAGGCCCGGGAGAGACAGCTCTGGAATGAGCTCTGATCTCATAAAGTTCACTTCAGCCTCTTCAAACTGCCAGGCCAGCCTTTGTACTGGAATTCTTCATCAGTCTGAGCCAAGTTTGACACATATAATTATTTCAGCATAAAAAGCAGCCGTGAACTATCACGATGGGTTTTAGAACCGACGGTGCTGTTGGAGACATGCACACTCCCCACTGGTTGCCCCGTCGGTGCGGATAACCCGACGTTTGGTAACGGGACGGAGCCACGGCAGCTGAACATGTAGGCGAATCACAGGCTCGGTTTCAGTTGTGGTTAAGTGTATATAACATAAAATTCACCATCGTTGCCGCTCTCAGCCCTGCGTGGTCATCACCACCGTCCATCCGTCATCCCAGTGACCTCCTCGTGATAAACCTTTTATCACAGCTGCTAACAGGCAGAAAATGGATCGACTCTAGTCACTTCTTCTGTTTCCATCTTTCCGTAGATAAACAGTTATCTCGTAAAAAGCAGATGGCAAAAGCCAGAAAAAAGCAAAGCAAGCAATGATTCATTAGCTGCGTAATTAGCTTGTGATTGTGTTTGATGATAATATCCTAATACTTAATCAAAGACCAGAGTTTTGAAATTCAACTTGTGCAGAAAAATAAGCAACCTCATCCTTCAACTCTTGAACTTTCGATCTGATGGTTACTGTTACCAGTTATGGAGCATTTTCCATGAGTTAAATGTACTTTATTTAATCCTTATAACAATCCAGCAAAGTAGATGACATTATGCCAAATTTTATGATCTTCAAACATTATATTTCACCCTACCAGTCTGCCTCTGCTCAGAGTGCTTCTAGAAGAAGGGAGTCCCAGAAGTTAAGCGACTGGTCTCAAGTCCCTAACCAGGTGGCCGCCGGGGTAGCTCAAGCCCTTGCGTCAGTGCCTTCTAAGGAAGAGTTATCTTTCCACTCTTCTCCTCCTTGGTAACCCTTCAGAGCAAAACATCGGGATAGTCAGGAGAATGGACTGAATTTTAAATGATGAGATGCCGTGCTGAACCAGGGAATGTCCCGTTCAGCCTAAAACCCTAACCTGCCCAGCGCCTGTTCCTGTGGCAGCTCTTCTGCCGCCTTTCGGAGCTGGGTGGTTGTCCCCTAAATAAATGATACCTGCAGACCTTAAATAGGAACCTGACAGACATACCTTCATTTAAACCAAGTACTGGTGCTGTGTCTGCAATATAAGAGTATGGTTGCTTTCGTCTCTGATTTTAAAAGAATTGGTGGGGGGGGGTACGCGTCCCGACCGCCTCAGGCATTGAGGGCCTGGCCCGACAGGGGTTAGGACCACAGCCACCTCCCTCTCTGGGGCAGCCGGGGACACGCGCCCCCATGGACCTCCCCTGCACCTTGAGGCCCCCAGCCAGAAGGGTGTTCCCTTCCCCGATCCCACCAGGAAGGAACCCATTTCAGGAGGACCCTGGAGCTGCTGGGGCAGTGTTCCCGCCCCCTCGCCCTGCCTGCCTCCCACTGCAGCGGCCAGGGCTGCGGGCAGAGCCGTGCTTCTCCCCGCTCGGGCCAGGGCCGCTCTCCTTTCCCCACCGGTGGGCTTGGAGAGAGGGAATCTGATAGGAAAGCCTGCTTGTGTGTCACCTGTTTACTTTATCTGTGGGAAAGAAGACAGGGTCATTTAAATGAAAAAAGAAGAAACAAAACCCACCTGCTTCTAGTCTAAACCCTGAGTCTAGAAAAGTTGGTCCTTAATCAGACAAAAGTATCTGTCCCCCGGGCGTCGCTCAGTCCCTCTTCATAACGTGTGAACTAATCGTTTCATCAACTGGCAATCTCCTTGAAAGAAACAAGCAACTCAGACTGGCCAAGCAGAAAAGGAGTTTGGGGGAACAGTGCAGAGGTCAACGCGGAGTCAAAGGGAGAAGCCGAAACACAGCTGAGAGCGCGCGGCTTCCGGGGCGGTGAAGGGCGCCGACGAGCTCCGCGGGGTGGCCGGGCGCCGCGTTCCCCCCGCCCCGTGGTCCCCGGCTGCTCGGCCTTCCGCCCGGGAGCAGGTCCCGGAGGGGCGCAGCGGGCGCGGAGCTGGGCAGCGAGGCCTGCCCCCCAGCTGCCCCAGGGCCGGGGCCTCCGGGCAGACGCCCCTCCTGCCTCGCAACGCAGCCTGCAGCCCTCCAGACCGTGACTCAGGGCGTCAGGCCTTTAGGGCCACGGCCCCGTCCTTCGAGGCCCCGTACACGTGGTTTCAGCAGAGCAGCCAGGACCAAAAGGCCCGGGCTCGTCCCAGTTTTTATCGGCGTGTTTGCCTCTCTGGTAAAACGAGGAAGAAAAGAAACTAACGCATCCTCCGCAACTGCTGTGGCTCCGAGGAGGGCAGGCGGGTGGGAAGCCCGACGTCCGTCCTTCCGCGAGGGCTCGGCCGGCAGGCCCGGCGCACCTGCCTTTCTTACATCGCCGTCCACGCCTCCCCTTTCAGGCGTGAAGCTGCCCTCGGTTTTGTTTTACTGTTTCAGCCCCCCGACCCCCGACTCAGCTGATGTCCACAGAGAAACGTGCGCCAGCTCACCCGCTCGTGGACGTGGCACCGCCAGCCGGGCTCCCGGGGCTCCTGCGACATTGCACGTCTCATCACCACCCTTTTAAGACTGAGACTCGAAGACAAAGGGGACACGTTCGTCAGCTTTTTTAAAAACCTCAGAGTTCCTGGAATCTTTTTTCCCATTCACATACATAAAAGCCAATTTCAATTTTTATTTGTGGAACTGCCTGAAAACATTGTGTTTCTCTTTTAATTCTTTGTGCAGAAGTTAGTTCAGGTTGACACTTGCCAAACACCTCGATCTAATTAAAGCGAGGACACCGCAGCCGTATTCCAGGAGAATGCCTGGCCCGGTAACTCCCCCATCCCTCTCGGTCTGGAGTCCCTCCTTTTTGAGCCTTCATCTTGACCAGTCACATCACACACAGTTACTGAACCATTCATCTCTGACCGGATTTTATTTAAAACTACCCTGAGCGTGTTAGGTTCTTCCCCCGCTGCCGCCACGACGGCCGTTCTCCGAGACGCAGAAGTGGCTGGAGGTGGGCCTCGCAGGGGGCGTGTGCCCCTGAGGTGCGGCCGCGGAGGACAGAGCAGGGCCCTGTGAACGTGGGCAGCTTGTGGAGGGGACGTGACACTTCACAGGGACGGGAGGGCCAAGCTCGACTACACGGGTCGGCTCCACCTCTGACCACTCTGTAACCGTTTCATTACAAACATCCAGTCGTTTGTAATCATAGGATGTTTCAAACATTACAAGGAAGGAAGTGGTGTGACAAGATAACACATTTGACCAAGAGCCACATTTCAGTGTTTTCCGTACAACTGTTCTCTGCATTAAGAAACCTGGCGCGTAGGAAATGCGTAAACCGGACCTGTTACTCTGGCTGCATCTGTTTAAGTGAAAACTTGCATCTCGGGGACACAAAGTGAAATGCGCTGCTTTAGCCACTGTCAAAGCCGCCACATTCCTGTCATTAGTGACACAGCGGGGCCAGAGGAGAGGCCCTTCTCACCTATAAAGATGATTTTACTGTGGAAAGAAAACTGCTTTGAAACTTTAGTTTTGCCAGTAAAGACACAGCAATGAAATTCTTTCCAAGTAGCTGCGCCTTATTCCTCAGATACTCCCCGTGATGGAGGTAAGATAATCTGAACTTGAATGAAGATGAAACTACTTTGGCCAGCAGTTTCCAGTCGTACGGTATTCTTGCCGTGAACTGCACCAGGTCTGGTTAGTGGCTGACAAGCACGTGTTGGAGCTACTGCTTTGTGTCCACTGTACAGGCCAGTCCTGGGTCTGTTTCCGCCACGGCCGTGCTCGCCAGGGGGAACGACCGTGTCCGTGGGTCCAGCCCTGGGCTGCCCCAAGCTCCGCGTTCCACTGTGGATGGCACCCAAACGTCATGAGCGGTTGGTTCCCCGGCGCTCTGTTCCCGGTCACCTCCCTCCAGACCCCAGATGCTCTGTGCGCTGCTCACTGGGCCGCCCTCTCCACCGCAAAGGCCCTAATTTGAGCCCGAACCTTCCCCATCTCTCACGCTTCTCCAGGATCCCATCTGCTCCACGGAGCCTTCGGAACCTCTCCCATGCAAGGCATCCTCTCCCTCTGTTCTCCCACTGGCTGCCATGTGTGTGCTGTTGACACCCAAAGCTGACTTTTCCCTGAACGCTTTATGTGGAAATTTTTCAGGCATTCAGAAAAGTCACGTGAACTGTAAACACTCACATACTTGCCCTTTAGATCCACAATTAACATTTTGCTCTGTCTGCTTTGTCACGTATCCATCTGTCCAGTCCTCCATCCACCCATCGTATATATTTTCAAAACAAGGTGCAGACATAAGTACGTTTTACCCCAGACACTTCTGTGTGCGTAGCATTAACTAGAGTTCAATGTTGGTTACGTTTCTTCTTGAGGTAACGTTTGCATATGGTGAAATGCACAAATGCTTAATGTTCCATTTACTGAATTTTGACGAGGTATATACCGGGCTGTCACAGATCACGGTCCAGATGGAGAACTTCCCATCACGCCGGGACCCTCTGGGTCGGTCGCCATCCCCACTCCCGAAGGCAACCACCGTTCCAATTTTTTTTCACCATGGGTTAGTCTGGCCCTTTTTGGAAGTGAATATAAACGAAACAGGCACCGTGTGCTTTGTGTGGGCCCTTGTGCGCAACGCACTGTGTCTGAGGCCCGCCCGAGGTGTCGTCCGGGTCAGTAGTTCTTTCCTTTTCGTTGCTGGTGCCATTCCATTGTGCGAAGACACCATGAACGTCCATCTGCAGCCCGGTGATGGGAACTTGTGTTGTTCCACTTTAGGCTGCTGGGAACGTGCCTTCATTTCTCTTGGTTAATGCCTAGGAGGAAACAGCTGGGTCACGGGGCAGGTGTGTGTTGAGCTTTATAGAAACTGCTGGACCTTTTTCTAAAGGGCTCTCGCATCTCACCCTCTGCCCCTGCTGGACGACAAGCCATGGTGCCCAAGGCCTTGACTGCATTTGGTGTCTTCAGCCCTGGGACTTCAGCCGTCCTGGCGGAACATCATGGTGTCTCTTTGTGGTTTTAATTTTCTTTTCCTGGATGACAGTGATGTTGTGTGTCTTCTCAGGGCCTGTTCGTCCCGTGTTTATTCAGATATCTTTTTTTGTGAAAGGTCTGCTCAAATCTTTCATCCACTTTTTATTTTTGAAAGTATTTTTATGATGAGTTGGAGTTCTTTATATATTCTGGATACCAGTCCTATGTGAGATATGTGTTGTGTCAGTATTTTCTCCCATTCTGTCATTTACCTGTTCGTTTTTTTTAATGGTTTCTTTGCAAGGCGGGAAGTTCTAAATTTTGATGAACTCTAATGTATCTTTTTTCTTTTATGGTTATTACCGTCTGTGTCCTAAGAGACCTTTGCCTACCTCAAAGTCACAAAGATATTCTGTATTTTCTTCTAGATACTTAATAATTTTAGCTTTTACAATTAGGTCTGTGCCCATCTCACATTAATGGTTGTGTACGGTATGTGATAGGGGTCAAGGTTAATTTTCCCCATATGGCTCTCCAGTTCCACATGGTGTACTTTTGTGACTGTGTCCTTCTTGCCCTCATATTGTGACTTGGCCTGGTCCTTCACACAGCAAACACTCAAGGCATGTTAACTGAATTGCACTGACGATTTAGAGGAAATAGGGACTCTGGTAATCTTTTAATGTCTTGGTGTTGGAATTCATTTTACAGGATCCATCCCCCAAATTAAATACTGGTGAGAGAGCCCTGTTCAACCTTGAGTTAGCATTACCTGCCAAGAGCACAGGTCGGGGCCACAGGGTTGATTGCTTGAATGTTGTCTTTGGCTTCTTTGAGTGAAGAGTGGAGATAAATTCAGCTTTTTATTGAATTGTTACTATACGCTAGACAGGGTGCCTCACTGCTTTCCAATACAGCTTCTTATTCTAGCTTTACTGCAACCTTGTATGTCAGATGAGGAAATTTGAGAACCAGACATTAGGAGCTCTCCAAGACAGGTCTGGAGGAAAGCCAATAACTTGTGTCTGATATAAGACTTCTGCAAGATAATTAACAGTTGAATGATTTTAAAGTGCACAGGACTTGATAATAACACTTGGCAGGTAATTAAACATATTAAATTCTGAATCAGCCCAAAGATAGCTGAAAAATTAAGTCTTCTGACATCACTCCAAGTGTGTGCAAAATAAAAACCCCCGGGAAACATATTTGGCTCTACATCTCTAAGCTAAGAGTTGATTAGATAGTAAAAAAGGCATTAAAACAAGAAAGAGCTTCAGGGCCCACGCACTGCCCAGGACTTTTTGAAACATCCTCACAGTCAAGCTCGCGGTTCACAAAGCCCAATGTCCCCTGACTGTGCAGATTTGATGTATGTCTTCGTCCCTGTGTGTTGTCTGCGGAGAATGAGCCGGCTCATCTTTTCTTCGTTCGCAGGTATGCTTCAGAAGTGTCCTTCTATCGATGACTTCGTCAATGCCCTTGTTTCCGACTTGGATATGGACTAGGAAACTTTCCTCACGGATTCTAAATGATGGGAACACCGTGAATCCTTTAAATCAGTCACAGAGAGATCAATTTTGTTGTAAATGCTACAACTTTGAACGTTTGTTTCTGATTTCCGCATTCAATTCTGTAATAACTTATGAAAAACCTTAAACCAGTGGAACTTGGAATAAATAATTTTTTAAAATTATGCTGGCTTTTAGCCTGCTTGTTTGGCAGATTTTTGAACATAAGGAAATCCATTCAGTGAGCGAGTACAAACCAGAACACAGAGGTGTTAAGAGTCAGGGGCCAGACACCCCCTCAGCCCAGCCCCGCTCCCGGTGAACTTTTCCCTGTCCGATGACCTTTACTTGGTTAGAGATGTAATAAAAAGCAAAATTATTTCAGTTTGAAGCAGTCTTCAGAAAGATTACACATATAGTTCCTCTGCATGATTTCTTATAGGTGGCTTTGAAAATGCAATAGTCAGTTACAGTGACCGAGAAACCAAGTGTGGTTTCCAAAGTATTTGTAATCGATTGCGTTGGCTTTTCCTGTGTGTTTAGGAATATACTATACAGATAGACTCAGAACACAGGGGACCTGAACTCACACTTCTCTGACTTGACGATGAATATACAAAAATAAGTGCAGGTACAATTAGTAAATGATGTGTCAAGTCCAGCGAATGATAAATACGGAAACTGGGAATCAAACCCTGTCTTTATCCTAAACATCATTGCATACTGTATCACCATGTGTTAATAGCAGAAAAGAAAGACACTGTTTAATAGGTTTTTCCCACCTTCAAAGTCAAGAATTTAATTTTAGGCTTTCGTTGAAAATGACACCTGCTAGCGGCCTCTTCCTGCTTCTCACTAAAAGACCAGGGATGACGCAAAAAGGCAGGATTAAAAATCCCCAAAACTAGGACACGTCCAACCTACTCACAGAATCTGGAGGAATTTCTACAAGCTAGAAACAGACGGGAAAGGATGAAGAAACGTCAGTGACCCACGCATGCCGGGTCCACCTGGATGCTGGGGTGAGGGGAGGGGCAACCCTCCGTTCTATAACACGCTGTGTGCACCAGCCCAGGAGCCGCGGCCCCGCAAACCTCCTGTGGGGCTTCCGTGTTAGCCACACGAGGCCTGTTCTCCGCCCCCAGCTCCTCCCCGTTTGGCTCTCTCAGTCTGTGAACACGTGGAAACCACATCGCAGAGAATCGTTGGGCGGGAAGGAGGGCAGGCCTGCAGCAGTCGCTCCCCCTTGGGAGGTGTGGGGTGATGCCACAGGGACAGCCGGGTGCCACTGCCCAGGGCAGGAGCGGCTGCTTCTGTCCCCACCCACACGGTCTGTGAGCTGAGGGAGGCGACTCTCTTGCTGACACAGACGCTAACTCTCATCTGGGAAATGGACCTGGAGAAACTGACACCAACCTGCCGTCCATTACAGGTAAGTCTGAAAAGGTGCTTTAACAGCTCCAGGTGTACTGGGCCACCAGCCCCTGGGCCTTTATCCTCCCTTTTCAGCTGAGGGTGAGTGAGCAGAAAAGGAAATCTGTGTGGAGCTTCAGGAAAAGGAAGGGAAGATCCCGACTTTGAACACTATTCTTAAAAAGAACTAAGGGGCTTCCCTGGTGGCGCAGTGGTTGCGAGTCCGCCTGCCAATGCAGGGGACGCGGGTTCGTGCCCCGGTCCGGGAGGATCCCGCGTGCCGCGGAGTGGCTGTGCCC